>NC_044904.1:22669121-22759215 GCF_001633185.2 Quercus lobata | reverse complement strand
TTCGTGACCCCGGTTGGGAACTACCATTACAAGGTGATGCCCTTCGGTCTCAAGAACGCTGGGTCAACCTATCAACGCATGATGACTAAAATGTTTGAGCCACAGCTGGGCAGAAGCATTGAAGTTTACATTGATGACATGGTGGTGAAAAGCAAGGTAGTGACTGAACATGTGAAGGACCTCACTAATATCTTCGGGATATTGAGAGAGCATAGGTTGCACCTAAACGCCTCGAAGTGTTCCTTTGGTGTAGGCTCCGGGAAATTCTTGGGGTACATGGTGACCCATAGGGGAATTGAGGTGAACCCAGATTAGATTAGGGCCATTAACGATTTACAAGCGCCTCGAAATCCAAAGGAGGTGCAGAGGTTGACGGGGATGACTGCCGCTTTGAACCGGTTTATCTCCAGGTCGGCTGAGAGGTGTCGTCCTTTTTTCCTTCTGTTACATAAATGGAAGGGATTCGAATGGACCGAGGAGTGCGCCGAGGCGTTCCAGCGGCTGAAGGACTATTTATCTAAACCACCTATCATGTCTAGCCCTGAAGTGGATGAGGTGTTGTATGCCTATCTGGCGGTAGCTCCTCACGCCGTCAGTTTTGTCTTGATGCGAGAAGACAAGGGCGTTCAGAAGCCTGTTTATTATGTGAGTAGATCCCTCCATGAAGTCGAGGTGAGATATCTGTCGTTAGAGAAGGCCATACTGGCAGTCGTCCATGCAAAACGTAAACTTCCGCATTATTTTCAAGCTCACACTGTAGTTGTCTTGACCCAATTACCCCTCAAATCCATAATTAGAAGTGCTGATTATACCGGCAGAATAGCCAAGTGGGGAACGATTCTGGGTGCTTTTGACATCAAATACATGCCTCGCACCTCTGTGAAGGGTCAAGTTCTTGCCGACCTGGTAGCTGAATTCGCTGAGTGCCCTGAGGAGATTAGTAGGAATCGAGATCACATGGATGAGAAAGCGGTTGGCGCAATATCCGCGTCAGGATAGCCGGAGTGGAAGGTATACGTGGATGGGGCTGCCAACCAATGGGGAGCTGGACTGGGATTGGTTTTGATATCCCCCGAAGAGGTCATCATAGAGAAATCATTAAGGCTAGGGTTCTCAGCTACTAACAATGAATCAGAGTACGAAGTTTTGATAATGGGAATGAGCATGGTCCGTAAAATGGGTGGAAAGGCGGTGAAGATGCTCTCGGACTCAAGGCTGGTTGTCGGCCAAGTAACCGGAGAGTTGGAGGCCAGAGACCCAAGGATGCAAGGATACCTGGACCGAGTAAGGCGAATGCGAGCTGAGTTTGAATCTTTTGACGTACTACATATTCCACGAGGGGAGAATACCCATGCTGATTCTTTGGCGACCTTCGCCACTTCCTCAGTACAAAATCTCCCTCGGGTAATTGTCGTCGAAGACTTGTGTACTCCCACCTCACCAGAAAAGGAGGTTCGCCAAATCCGTCAAGTTGGTCCATCGCCAAACTGGATGGACCCTATATTAAAATTTCTCGAAAATGACACATTGCCCGAGGATAAGGTGGAAGCCGAGAAAATACGAAGAAGAGCACCTCGGTACTGGTTATCCGAGGATAAGAAGCTGTACAGACGGTCTTTCTCTGGACCATATTTGCTCTGTGTGCCTCCTGAGACAGCGGAATCAATCCTGGAAGAGTTACATGAGGGCATTTGTGGGAGCCATACTGGAGGGAGGTCTCTATCATACCGAGCACTCACGCAGGGTTATTGGTGGCCAAATATGCATAGAGAGGCACAGGAGTATGTTAAGAAATGTGACCAGTGTCAAAGATACGCCCCGAATATTCACCAGCCAGGAGGAGTCCTTAACCCTCTTTCAAGCCCTTGGCCTTTTGCGCAATGGGGACTGGACATTGTCGGCCCTTTTCCAAAAGCTATAGGAAACAAGAGGTACTTGCTTGTCGGCACGGACTACTTCACTAAATGGGTTAAAGCTGAACCCTTGGCGAACATCCGGGACGTGGATGTGAAGAAGTTTGTCTGGAAGAATATTGTTACGCGATTTGGTATTCCACGAGCTCTTGTTTCGGACAATGGGCTCCAGTTCGATAGCAATGCCTTCAGGGAATACTGTTCAGAGCTGGGAATAAGAAACAGGTATTCCACTCCAGCTTATCCGCAAGGCAATGGGCAGGCTGAAGCTGTTAACAAGGTCATTGTCAATGGGCTCAAAAAGAGACTAGATGATGCGAAAGGAAAGTGGGTGGAAGAGCTACCGCATGTGCTTTGGACGTATCGGACAACACCCTGACGTTCGACGGGAGAAACTCCTTTCTCTATGACCTATGGGGCCGAGGCCGTTATTCCCCTAGAAACAGGATTCCCAACGTTGAGGACCAATGCATTTTCTTCTAGCAATAATGATACAATGTTGAAGCACAATCTAGATCTAATTGAAGAACAAAGGGAGAGCGCAATGGTTCGGCTAGCTTACTACCAGCACAAACTCAAGCGGAGCTACGATAGCAACGTAAGGATGAGGCCGTTAGCCATAGGAGATCTAGTGCTGAGAAAGGTCTTGGGGGCCACTAAGAATCCAAATTGGGGAAAACTGGGACCCAACTGGGAGGGACTATACTGGATTACTTCTGTAGCAGGAATAGGGGCTTACTATCTAGAAGACCTAGATGAAAAACCTGTACTCCATCCTTGGAATGTAAATAATCTCAGAAGGTATTATTACTAATAAATCAGTTTCAATTCAGATATCTTCTTTTAAATTTACGTCGAATATGCATCCTATAAATTTCGCATCCTGTCATATCATACTGAATTGTTGAACAGAAACTGAGTTATGTCAGGTCCACGGATCGCAAACTTAGTGGAAATTAACATCCTATCATACTGAATTGTTGAACAGAAACTGAGTTATGCCAGGTCCACGGATCGCAAACTTAGTGGAAATTAACATCCTATCATACTGAATTGTTGAACAGAAACTGAGTTATGCCAGGTCCACAGATCGCAAACTTAGTGGAAATTAACATCCTATCATACTGAATTGTTGAACAGAAACTGAGTTATGCCAGGTCCACGGATCGCAAACTTAGTGGAAATTAACATCCTATCATACTGAATTGTTGAACAGAAACTGAGTTATGCCAGGTCCACGGATCGCAAACTTAGTGGAAATTAACATCCTATCATTCATGCTGAATTGTTAAACAGAAACTGAGTTATGCTAGGTCCATGGATCGCAAACTTAGTGGAAATCAACATCCTATCATTCATACTGAATTGTTAAACAGAAACTGAGTTATGCCAGGTCCACGGATCGCAAACTTAGTGGAAATTAACATCCTATCATTCATGCTGAATTGTTAAACAGAAGCTAAGTCACGCCAGGTCCTTGGATCGCAAGCTTAGTGGAAATTAACATCCTACCATTCATAATAAATTGTTAAACAGAAATTAGATCATGCCAGGTCCTCAGACCGTAAACTCGATAAAAATTGGCCTGCTAAGTGGTTTATCGAGTTATTAAACGGTAAACAGAGCGGTGATGAATTTTCTAAATCATAAACTTGGTGGAAATAATGCCTTATGGACCTTTATAAAGAAGTCAGAAAGAGAAAGCTTCGAATGCAAGGATGGCGTATAGTGAAAGAAGGTGATTGAGATGGACCCCTTGAAAATTACGGCAACAAAGTAAGTACGGGTGAAGATAATTTAGAGTCATCAGAATGAAAAGAAACTAAATGAGAAAGTACTCCATTACATTTCTAGTTAAAATTACAAAATAATTTCTATATTTTTCTGCTAATTGGTAATGCCCCCAGTTGATTGGACGGTAGAGTCCAACTCTTGTTGAAAATCATGAGAGGTTGCCTCTGATTTGGAAGCAGTAGTGGGTTTATTGGGAGAATTGCGAGACGGAACCTCCTCGATAGGGGGGTTAATAGCTGGGGAAGGGGTATCAGCCTGGTATGATTGAGGAGCCGAGGAGCGTATCGCTTCGGGATAATACACGTTCTCTGGCTTGCGTAGTTCAGATGAGGCTTCAACCCCAGCGCGGTTAAGAGCCTCATTCCAGGTTCTCGCGCAGAAGATGCGGCACACTTCTGGAACCTCGGCTCTTAGGGCTTTCTCAGTTTCAGCTATTCCAAGTTCGTAGCCCTTCTGCTCGGCTTGTTCTTTGAGTTTTTCAGCTTGCTCCCTTAGCTTCTGAGTCTCTTCTAGATGCTTCTTAAGAACAAGAACTTGCTCCTGAGTCTTTTTCAGCTCGGCGTTCGCTTCATGCAGAAGCTTGGTCTGTTCCTCGGCCTGCTTCTGGTAACCTTCTGATGCCAGTTCAGCACTCTTACGAGCTTCTTCTTCGACCTGTAGTTTTTTCCTTGCGATGGTTAAATCCTGTTCGGACCTGGACAAGGTTTGTACAGCCGATGCCCTTCTTTTCCTTTCACCGTCAAGTTGGGTGGAGCAAGCATTGAACATCTCATCGAGCTTGAAAGTATTTTGGATGATCTATAAGAAACGAGGTGGGAATTAGCGTTCTAGTTAATGGGAAACGCCCATTAGTAAGCCACAGTCGCACAATGAAACAGTGTAAAAAAAAAAAATAGTTTCTCACCATGCCCAAGTATCGTTTATTGTCAAGGATGAGTTGGTTCTTCCTCACGTTCTTTATCTCAGCCATATCCTTTGGGAGCAATAAGGCCTCCTCTATGGCCGAGGCTACGTGACACCCAATGCCGCCATTGAAGTCCCTTATAGAGGCATCGTTTCGCAGGGGCTCCCCACCGAGCATAGGAGCTGGCAGCCACGCCGGTGAGTCGGGATGTGGGGAATCAGGTTTCTCTTGACCCCGTGTAGCGGGGTGCCTAGTTTTCTGCTGCTTTACAGCTCGTTGGGCATCCTCCTCTTGAATGGGGCGAGATCTACTTACATCTGCCGCCTCCCTACTCTTCCGTTCTTTGTGCTTTTCTTGCTCGGCAGCATTAATTGGCACTGGTTGCGGAGGTGATTGGGGAGGGTGTCGAGGAGCTGTAGGATGAGACCTGGCTGGAAGAGATGAAACCAAGGATGGTATTGTCTGGGCAGGTGTAGCCTTTCCCTGTTGACCTTCCATTAGCTCCATCAAACTTTTCTGGGGTTTTCTGTGTGCCCCCATCTCGTCAGAACTTTCCTCGGGACTTGTGGGCTGATCGAGAACCTCTAAGTCGTCTGTGGATTCAGACACTGTTACAACGGTTTCCTTATTTTTTCCCTTTTTCCCTTTTCTATTGGTTCCTTTCTTTTTGAGGGAAGATAAGGGTAAAGAGGGCCCAGCCGAGATGCTGGCCACCAAAAGAGGCTTTGTGAGAGGTGTGTGTTTGGGAAGTGGAATACCCTCTGGAACGACGAACCCTTCGTAAGCAACACTGATACGGCGAAGCCGAGGGTTGCGTGCCCTAATCACGTACTTCGGCGCCTGAAAGCCGAAAGAAAGGGGGGTGTAGCCAAGGATTAAATGTGCTGCCCGTAATTGACCATCAGCCTCGTTCACGTATATTTCGGCTCCCAATAATCTGTCTAGGCTCGCTTTATTGACTAATCTGAGATTGGGCTTCGTGTAGCGTTTGTCTGCAAAACCGTTAATTTCAAAGTTAAAATTGTGAGGCCCGAAAATAATGAAAGTTAGTAAAATGTGTTCATGAGTTAAATGGTGTAGGTTTGCAATTTTGCACCCACCTGGTGTTCCTTCTACTGTCGGGCAAGGTAGACCATCGTGCCATTCCCCAGAAAAAATAAGGAAATCCTCTTTTAAATGCTTATTTGAAGTAGGGAGGCATTGAATTAGCCTTACCGCAGGATATCTCGACTTGAGATAATAATCCTGGTCAGCTAAGCGGTGAAGGCTATACACCCAATTCACATCGTGATGGGATAGGTTTAAATCCATTCTCTGATTCAAAGCGTCTATACTACCCAAAATCCTAAACATATTGGGAGCGCATTGGGTGGGGGATAACCTAAAGAAACTAAGATAACCCCTAGTGATACTGCCCATGGGGATGGTCATCCCACCTTCGATAAAGGCGATCATGGGGATAACCACTTCCCCAGTTTGCCTGGCGTCAACCCACTCCCCTTGGGCTGCATACCTCATCCCTACCGTTGGTGGGATATTGTACTTAGAGCGAAAGTTTCTAATACCCTCCTCGGAGTCAACGAGACGCCGAAAGGGATTCCGCTGTTTCCCCATTTTTCTAGAGAGGCTTAGTAGAAAAGAAACTTTTTGGCGAGTGAATAACAATAGCAAAAGCTTTAAGAGGACTTACAGGTTCAAAGGAAGGACCTCGGACAACGTGTGATTATTTATGGTCGCCAGGAGAACAGAGAAGACTGGGAGAAGGCAGATTCAGTTTTATGAGCTCTGGAACTGCATAATCATCAGGGATAAGGTACAGGTTCAATTTGGGAGCACCTTTATAGTCATGTGAAGGTTGTGAGCGGTAAAATTCCCGCTCACAAAATAAGAGAAACCCCCTACCGTTTGATTGAGATCTCGCCGTTGAACGTGGGAGACAAGGGAGTTGTCAGAATTTAATACTACCAAAACCGGGGTGCTGAAGCGTCAGGGGCATGCCCCGAAACGCGCACAGATGCAGGCTTATGACGTCAAAATCCACCTTTTCTCCTGAAGAGTCGAAAAGTAGGATTTTGAGGGGCTATTGTGGGGATCGTTCGATTAATGGGCCCCTAGGGTTCAGGATGGGGTCAGGACTGTTGGGCCAGCGGCCCATCAGAGATCGTATATCCGTCCGAGGATACCCTGGTCCTTGGCATAACTCGTCCGAGGACGATCGTTTCCGAGGACGATCGAGACGTGGGCTCATTACGATCAGAGCTCCGAATTCGGTCATCACAAAGGGTAGAGCAGCCGACTAAAAGTGAAAGAGATAAGGCAAACAAATATCTGAAGCTACAGCTACCTCCGCATTAATGACCTCTCAACCAACTCTCTGGCCGCATTAATGTGGAGGTGATACCTGAACAGTGGAAAGGCAGCCTTACAGCTGCCCATAGGAAGTTCCAGGAGGTGCCAGATGGGACAGAAAGAAATCCTCCGAACCCAACCTACACGTGTGCGGCAAGGATGAAGCGCAAAGGGAAGTATATAAACTAAAAGAAGAACCGGAAACGGGGGATCGAGAAAAGAAAGGAGAAAAAGAGAAGGACGAAGAAACAGAGAAAAACAAGAGAGAAGAAAGTAAGGAAGGAAAGTGAGAGGATTCACAGAAGAAAAATATTTGTGAGACCGACCTTGTACTTGAAACAGGTTTAAGGGAAATCTTGGAGGGAAGTATTATAGTTAACCTAGTTCTTTACACCCACGCTCTAAAAATTGTATTGTCTGGGCCTTTTACGTGGGAACCCAATACTATTAGGTTCGTCACCAAATCGTGTCCTTACAATAGATATGATAGAATTTCAATTTATAATATTCACTCCTTGATAATTAATTAATTATTCTTTATCACCGGTCCAAGACATCAATCTATTTTTTATCTAGATAGGATTCAAACTCTTAATCTCTTATTTAATAATAAGAAAATTTGGAGTAAATTGAAATCCATGTTTTAAACCAAAAATTTCATTGAATATGATCAGAGGGTACAGAAAAATTATTTATTAAAAAAACAATAGCGTACAATTCAACCTTGACAGTACCGATACACGGATAGACAGCAATTATTCGAAAGCACTCAGCGACAACGACGAGCGTTCAAATCCAACTCAACAAAATCGTAAACCAATAGACGATTTACACACCCAAAACATATCCAGCTGATGCATATATCGTCACTTTTTTGTATCACAAAAACAATGCTGCAATGAAAACCGCAACTCCAATGGGCACCAATATTCCATGGGTTGCCAGACTCTCTGCACCAGAATTAACAACCACTGTAGGAGTAGCAGTAGTAGTAGTACTGGTCTTTGGACTGGCTGCTATCGGCGTCTTCTTCGGCTTAGGCTTGATTATAGCCGGGGCGGGAGCCAGTGCTGGAGCTGGTGATGGAACCTTGGAAACAAAAAGGTCAAGAGGAA
This sequence comes from Quercus lobata, assembly GCF_001633185.2. Taxonomy (NCBI): domain Eukaryota; kingdom Viridiplantae; phylum Streptophyta; class Magnoliopsida; order Fagales; family Fagaceae; genus Quercus; species Quercus lobata. The sequence continues at coordinate 22,751,140 of NC_044904.1, read as the reverse complement.
GAAGCACTTTGTCTACTTGATAAATAGCAAGCTGAAAATTCGAATATAGAGTACCACTCACTGTGGCATTTACAAGGCCAGTCGAAATGTTTACTTGGTTTCCCATACTGGTCACATTAAGTGGGTAATCACCGGGTTTGTTATCTCCTGCTTGTGTTCGCAATGGGTTGCTCACAGTTTGGAAGTTTTGCAAAGTATAATAAGTGGGCAAGATATGAAACTGTACAAGTCGGACCTTTTCTTCGTTATTGAGAGAGTTTAGAGTGCCAGCTTTAAGGCTGGCAAATGCGTTATCGTTTGCAGCAAAAAGGGTGAAACGAATGTTTGAATCGTTGAGCTGCCCTCTGAGTTGATCAGACACTCCAGTGCTCTTTAAGAGGCGGATTAGAATGGTGAACCCACCAATCTTTTGAAGGATTTTAGTGACATCAGGGGGCCCGGGTGGAGCCGGTCCAGCCGGAGCCACAGCAGGCAGCTTTGGGGCCGGAGCTGGCTGGCCTAAAGTGGTGGTAGAGTGGAAGAGTAAAACAAGTAGAAGTGAGAGTGAGAAGAGAGCTTGTTTGGCCATCTTAGTATGTATGTATAGTGAGCTGTGTTTTGTTTCGGGAGTTTGCTAATGCAAGATTGGTACTTGCTGGAGTGTGTTTGATATGTGTTGAAGAGAGGAATTAGAGGCTTTTTATAAAGCCTTGGAGACAATGAAGTTAGGTGAAAGGGTACAATCTTAGTTAAAACTTTAAAGAACTCAAATCTTAGTTACAAAACCTTAGATGTTTGCAGTTCATCTTTCTGTGAGAGATAAGAGGATGAGTGGATAGAATGAGAGAGAGATTTTATTTGCCGTTTGGTTTGCTTGGCAAGTCGGGAAAAACATTGGGGATCCGAAATGTGTTTAGATTTAGAAAGTTGGATATGATTGCTTAGCTTTCTCTTACATGAATCTTAGCTATAAAAGCTTGTTTGCATGCCACAACCCAAAGAAATAACTCGCCTCCCTGGTCTCCTTCCCTACTTCCAATTTTGCAAATCCTTTTCCCAGGTAGGATGTCCTTTCTCCTCTTTCTAACACAGTTTGAGTTCTTAGGAGATGGACAAAGTTGTATTTTCATAAACCAGTTTAAAAAAACAAAAACAACAACTCAGACAGATGATGTTTTAATTGAGACAAAGCTTTAAAAAATAAAAATAGCTTTCCAACTTCATTGGTCTTCTTCTTCAAGACACGGTGAGTAGTCTATGATTATCCTAGGAGTTAAGTTTTTCATACCGTAGCTTTTTATAGTATTTTTGCTAAGGAAGAGATTAAAAAAATTAAATAAATAAAAGAAATCATTTTATTATTTAGGTTTCATTTTTTGTTTCATGTAAAAATATTTTTTCGAATTTTAAGTATCTATTACAACTAAAAATGTTGGTCAACTTGAAAATGTCTTCCACTTGACCATAAAATTTGGGGCATTTTAGGGTATTTTCATTCCCCTCCCCAATGCCCCAAGTTAGTTAACTCACCACCTCACTGCCACTATCCACCAATCGTGGCCCATTATTGTGTCACCACTATAGTTCCACCGTCATCACCATCTCTCTCTCATCATCACCAATCAAGAATCTCAACCCAATCACTCGAAATCAACCTCTTTTGCAACCACCACCACCTCCATCCCCAAATCTCCACCTCCCACCTTCAAACCAACCTTTGTTTTACGATCACCACCACATAGATCTTCATTTCTCAATCCTTTTGATTTGTTCAAGTATATTGAGATTTACAAATATCTTGGATATTTTTTATTGTGTTTTGTATTTGATGAATACTGAATTCTATCCTCAATAAATGGAATTTTTTGTAGATTAAACACATGAAAATGTTTTTTGGGTTGCTAATAAACAGTAAAAAGTATTTTCAACTAAAACATTTTCCGGTACAAAAATATTTCAATAAAATAAAAAATAAATAAATAAAAAAAAAACGTAGCCTAATTTAGTAAAAGGTGAGACAAAAATATCTGTTGTTAATTAACTTGGTTCCATCTATAAACAATCAATAGGGGCAAGTATAGATACAAACACATTTGTATATATACTCAAGTATAGACACATCTCCATATGCATACATGCATATACACACACACACATATATATAGATATATACAAATGGATAAGGTTTCTCTCCAAACTACTTTGGAGAAAAACTCTTCAACTCCTCTTGTATCCTTTTAATAAATGTGAATTTTGAAAATCTAACCGTTTGATGACATGTTCTTTACATTCTTAACATACATGTCAAAAAATTTTCAGATTGGATGTTATTTACTATTCAATCAATAAAATTATTTTTTATGCATAATTTTAAATCACAAAACTGGAAATTTAAACATTTGGTTAATGACATAGCTATTAATTGTTTATCTTCTTTAAATTTTGCAAGTATGGGATATATAAAAAGAACATGCAATCAAACAATTAGATTTTCAAAATTTATATCCAATAAAAAGATATAAGAAAAGTTTGAAACATTTTCCTATATAATTACATTTATTTATAAGTGTATACTTATATGTATACCTGCACAAACATATTTATATAATTATTCTCAGGATTGTTATGATCTAACTAATGCAGGAATGTTCCAATGTTCACCAAGAATCTAACAAGAATGTTGTCACGCCCCCAACTCAACGAATGAGCTAGGCATGCGACAACGATTGCATACCTATAGAACTTTGTCTTCCAGGTGCGCAAGGCTCCCACTAAATTCAATAATTATTCTCTAATTGGGATTTGATAACAAATAAAATTTTAATTTAATATTCTCTCATAAACAATAAAATAGTTGAGGTGATCTCCAATAAATCAATAGTCAAAAGAAAATTTCTAGAAAATTACAACTAACTGAAAAGCTCACAAATTTCAAATCTTCCAACACTAAGTATATATTGTTGTCAAATCCTAATACTCTTTTCATTCCCACCACCTCAACGATAGCCCAAACTTTCTACTATTCAAAATTTGAAACAAAGAAAGAAGGGATAAGCTCAACAATTCAATAAGTAACCAAAATTCTAACTATGTAGATTAAGCATATATACGAGTAAAATAAATAAAGTATTCAAATAACAAAACTCATGGGCTTATAAATTGTGTCTCAATTAAATTGGAAAAGTAAGATATAATTTTCAATGAATTCCAAACATCAAAATTTTCATTGGACTTAAAGCAATGCATAGATTTAATCCAATTTCACATACTTAACAATCTTTATGAATATGGTCACATTATATCCTTGTGATTAAGCCAAGAACCATACATATAAGTCGGTGGTAAACCCAAAAGAAACAAGTTATTATGCCAATCTATACCCTAATGTTGATGTAACTTAAATATGGACTTTTTCTATAGCCACAACAAAATCTCATTACATTATCACAACAAATTGTGGTGTGGGAATACCATAAGTCAAAATGAATAAAGACTAAAGTACATTTTTTGCCCTAAAGTTTTGGTGCTTGTTTTCATTTTTGTCAAAATTATCATGTTGGCTCTTCAAGTTTGATTTTGTTTTCATATTGGCACTGTCGTTCATTTCCACTAGCAATCTGGTGATATTTGACATTAAATGGGTGACATGCCTTAATTAACTGTATTTTTCTAGACACTTGACAGTCATATTTATAAAAGAAATAGATCATATGGGTGACATGTCTTAATGAATGGCACTTATCTAGCACTTTAGGGATAGATTACAAACAAAATAAGACTTATATTGGTGATGTGTATTAGTGGATGGCATTTATTTGACACTTATGAACAAATTACAATAGAGGTGGCAAGGTCAATATGAAAATAGAATCAAACATAAACAGCCAAAATGAAACTTCTGAAACATAAAGGCCAGAAGTGTATTCTAGTCTTTATTTATTTTGAATTAATGTAAGTTAACACCACAGCTTGTGAAAATGTACTGAGATTTTGTTTTGGCCATAAAATAATTCCACAAAATTACATCAACATTAGCATTTTACCAAGTTTGCTTAAGTACTGTGGTAATTGTGGATTACTAAAAATAATAAACATATTGTAAATTGATGAAAATTTCTATTACAAAATAGTATTCACTTTTGTTAGATATGTGCAGTTAGTTTTAGTGAGCTTGCTTTAGTGATTTTTTCTGGTTTCTAGGATTTTAGGAGATGACTATATGAGATTCTAAATTTGAACATCAAACATGATTTCATTAATAGGACAGTCACAATCCTCAACTACCTGGAATTTCCAATTTACGAAAAAAAAAAAAAAAAAAAAAAAAAAGACAAACAAAAAAATCTTTCGAGTTATGAGAATTTACCAAAGGCACATTTTTCTCATATATAGTTCAACAAATAATAACTACAAGCTAGTTACGCTCCGATAGCTAGGAATGATTAATCTCTTGATGTCTACTAGATAAAATATGCATAGTGTATATATATATATCAAATCAGATTCTTTAGGAAAATTATTGTTTCTTGATCCTTTGATGTACACACAATGTTTACACTTTCACACAATATATTCTTCTTTTTCCTAAATATCCACATTTAATTAACACATAATTACACATGATGTGTATGAAAAAATGTACAAAGAGAGTGTGAGATACAATCAAAACCCTATTCTTTATGCACTCTCAATTTAGGACCAAATCATCAAATGGTTATTTCTAAAGCTCCATGTTCGAAAATGATTGACTTATATAATTTTGAAATTTGTCCGCATCATCGAACAACCTTTTTCTCATATGCTTACAAACCATACTATAGGAATATTACAAATTTTACATAATGCTTACAAAATTGGTGTCACAAATCATAAAAATAAAAGATAAAAAAAAGTAATTCTAAAATTCATTAATTAGGCTATTAAAGTCCATCAATTATATTCATTATCGCATCATTTTGTAAACCTTTTGTATTAATTTTAACATTTTTATTTCTCTTAAACAATACATCATTAAGAGCACTCTACTTGACTCTCGGCTTTCCAATTAATGCACGTGTCTTATAGAGCTAGTCTCATTCTTGATCTAGATCTTTATCCTAAAATTATATAATTTAAAAGGTAAAGTTGAATATTAAATTAAGGACAAAGTTTAGTTACGAAATTTGTTGTAATCTAAGGTTACAACCTTATTCAATATCTTTTTATTGGAGATGAATTTTAACTAATCAACCATTGGATTACATTTTCTTCTTATATCTTTCGTACTTGTAAAATTTTAAAAAAATTAAAGATCAATAGTTATGTCATCAATAAATTGTTTAAATTACAAATTTTTGTAATTTAAAATTATGCATAAAATATAATTTTATGAATCATACAGTAAATAATATCCGATTGACACAAAATTTGACATATGTATTAAAAGTATAAAGAATATGCAATTCAATTGTTTGATTTTCAAAATATATAGTAATGTTAATGATATTGAGTAAGGTGATAGTCTTAGGTTACAACAAATTTTGTAGCTAAACTTTGTCCTTAAATTAATATGATTCGGTTTGCTTTTTACACCTCAATTAAGATGATTACAAATATCCATATTTTTCTTTTATGCTTCACTTTTGGAAATTAGGGCAAATAACTCTTCTTTTTTTTATGACAAAATTTAACTACAAAATTGATTGTAGCCTTAGGCTACAACCTTATTCAATAAAATAAACATTACTACATATTTTGAAAATCTAATCGTTGAATTACATGTTCTTTACGCTCTCAATACACATGTCAAATTTATGTCAATCAGATATTATTTACTATATGATCTATAAGTTTATATTTTATGCATAATTTTAAATTATAAAAACTTGCAATTTAAACAATTTATTGATTATTTAGCTATTGATCTTGCAAGCATAAAGGATATAAGAAGAAGATGTAATCCAATGGTTTGTTAAAATTCACCTCCAATAAAAAGATATTGAGTAAGATTGTAACTTTATGCTACAACCAATTTTGTAACTAAATTTTGTCCTTTTTTTTTTCATTACATTTCAATTTTGGAAGTTGTGACCATTGACAGAGCTAGGAGCTCCATTGCACATCTTTCATGTCACAATACCTCTCTCACATTTTAGGCCATAACAAGAATATATATTATTAAAACTATCATAATAATTAATTAGTACGTCACTAAAAACAATAAGAATCATTATATATAGACTTAATTTTACCCTTATATATAGATAAATTTTTAGCTTTCTCTTAGAATATTATACAAAATTCTTAATTAGAGAGACAACTTGAAATGAGAAGATACAGAAAAAAGTATTTATTAAGGGGAAAATAAAAAGCATACAATCAACCTTAATAGTATACAAGCACTCGGTGACAATGATCAGGGTTCAAACCAACTCAGCAAAATCATAAAGTAGTAGATAATTTATACCCCAAAACATATCCAGCTGATGCATATATCGTCCCCTTTTTGGTATCACAAAGAGAATGTTGCGATTAAAACCGCAACTCCAAGCGACACCAATATTCCATGGGTTGCGAGACTCACTGCACCAGAATTAACCACTGTAGGAGTTGCAGTAGTACTCGTCTCTGGACTGGCTGCTGCCGTAGTCTTCTTTGGCTTGGGCTTGGTTGGGGCTGGTGCTGGAGCTGGTGATGGAGGCTTTGCAACAAAAAGGTCAAGAGGAAGAAGAACTTTGTCTACTTGATATATAGCAAGTTGAAAATTCGAATAAAGAGTACCACTCACTGAAGCATTGACAAGGCCAGTCGAAATGATTACTTGGCTTCCAACACTGGTCACATTTAGTGGGTAATCACCAGGTTTGTTATCTCCCGCTTGTGTTCGTACTGGGTTGCTCACAGTTTGGAAGTTTTCCAAAGTATAATAAGTCGGCAAGATATGAAACTGTATAAGCCTGACCTTTTCTTCGTTATTAAGAGAGTTTAGAGTGCCAGCTTTGAGGTTGGAAAATGCGTTATCGTTTGGAGCAAAAAGAGTGAAACGAATGCTTGAATCGTTGAGCTGCCCTCTGAGTTGGTCAGCCACTCCGGTGCTCTTTAAGAGGCGGATTAGGATCGTGAACCCTCCGACTTTTTGGAGGATTTTGGTGACGTCAGGGGGGCCGGGTGGGGCCGGAGCATTGGCAGGTGCAGCTGGAGCCACTGCAGGCAGCGTCGGGGCCTGAGCTGGCTGGCCTGAAGTTGTGGTGCAGTGGAAGAGAAAAACAAGTAGAAGTGAAAGGGAGAGAACTTGTTTGGCCATCTTTATATGTATGGTGTGGGCTGTGTTTTGTCTGGGAAATTTGCTGATGCCAAGAGTGGTACTTGCTGAGTGTGTTTGATATGTGTTGATCGAGGTGAGGAAGTGGCTTTTTATATAGGCTTGGAGACAATGAATTTAGGTGAAAGAGTACAATCTTACTTAAAAGAACTTAATCTTAGTTGCAAAACCTTAGATGGTAGCAGTTAATCTTTCTGTGAGAGGCGAAGCATAAGTGGATAGGATGAGAGAGAGGTTTTATTTGCCGTTTTAGCTAACTAGTTTGCTTGGGAAATCAGGAAAAACATAGGGCATCCGAAATGTGTTTGGTTTTAGAAAGATGTGTATGATTGCTTAGCTTTTTCTCTTACGATGAATCTTACTTAGCTAAGCTCATTTGCATGCCACATCCTTAAGAAAAAAGCTTAAGGTTGAGACAAAGCTTTTAAAAAACTAAGATAAAGGTATTTACATCAATCAATACCTAATCATTGAAACATTTTATTGTAAGCCGCAAATATAATCATCGAAGAAAGAGGTGTTTACATCAATCAATTCCTATTCGAAAACTCGAACTCTCCAAGAACACTCACATAACCCAAAATGCATCATAAGCACTTCAGTTACTATGAAAGTCTCTAAAAAAATACTAAAATTAGTTATCCTAGACTCTAAATATTAATTTACACTTTTTTATGTACGCTTCTTATATAGAATGTCCACATTTTCATATTAGATGTTCACTGTGTATTTTAGGAATGTTCACATTTAACACATAATTACATATGATATGTATAAACAATGTATAAAAAGAGTGTAAGACAATTTGTATACACTATGCACTCTCATCTTAAGACAAAATCATTGTTTGGTTCTTTTTAGTGCTCCATGTTTAAAAATGTCGAATTATATCATTATTTTGTTTGCATAATCACACAACCTTCACACAAACCGTAATATAAATACTATAAATTTTTGTTATATAAAACTTATGAATTGATATGTTATCAAACACAAAAAATAATTAAAATATTAATTAATTAGATTATTAAAGTCCATCAATCATACTTATTACCACATCAGTTTGTAAATATTTTATAGTAAAATTTGTATAAATTTAATATTTTCCTTTTTTTTTCTTAAATAGTGCATCATGCACAGCACTCAACAGCACACAGCTTAACAATGCATGTTTTGTCTAGTGCAAATCTCATTCTTGATCCAAGATTTTTTTTTTTTTTTTTAAATTAATAGTACAATAGGATAAAAGGGATTTGAACCCTAAATATTTCTATTAGAAACATCAAAAAATGTTAGTTTAGCTACATATAAAGCTCTTGGCAATCCAAGATCTTTATCCTACAATTACATAATTCAAAACAGAATGACTGAATATTAAAATAAAATAGAACAAGATTAATGTGGTTTGGTTCACTCATGACTCCTCAATTAAGTTGAGATTTTCTTTTCTTTTCTTTTCTTTTCTTTTTCTTTTACACTTCCCTTTAGGAGATTAACAAAGAATAGCTCCTACTGATTTCCCACCCCTACCCCCTTCTCCCGTTTACATATATTTGTGACTATTGGTGGAGCCCCACCACATATCTTTCATGTCACAATACCTCTTTCCCATTTCAGGCCACAGCAAGAATTAATAAGTTTCTACCCGAATTGCTTTCATTATTTTACCTAAATTTTTTTTTTTTTATCCCCTTATTTCTGAATTTTGATGATATATTTTGTTCAAGGAAAAAAAAAAAAAAAAAAAAAAAACCTTAAATCTCATTCAGATTTTATTCCATTCAAGATAATTTTTTAATATATTTATACTAAATACTTGTTTTTTTAAAATCTAATCTTATTAAGTATAACAATTATCAGCAAGAAACAGGATTTTTTTTTAATCCTTATTATAATTAATATAACTTTTAAAATTTAGGTAATGCCAATGAGAACCAAAACATTCTTTAAAAGAAAAGATGTTTACAATTTAGAAAGCAATACACCTTTTGATTATAATGCTTAAACTTCAATTCCCAAATATATCTTTTCTAATCTCCAAGGATGAAGTTTTGGTGCAAATAATTTTACTACGGTCTATATTAAAGGAAAATTATTGAGAATTTCATTTTAGGCCTTGTATTTGATTGTTTAAGTTATCTAAAAGCGCTTAAACCATAATTTTAACAAAGAATGCTTAGATTTTGTATTTATGTTTCCTTTTGTACCTACCAACCGAGTACCTCCATATAACAATTTATCAAAGATTACTTTAAGCTTATGTGAGAGCCACCTGATCATTCTTCCATAAAAATCAATGAAGCATTTGATAGGAGTCTGTTTTATTCATTATCAAAAATAGAGTACCAAATTGGCAAAAATAAAAATTGAGGGGAATTTAACTATGATGATCTCAAGTTTAGAGGCTCTTGGTGCATTTTACCCCTTTTGTTATGTCTCTTGGTTTATAAAATACTTCTTATATATCAAAGCTATGTTTACTTTTCATATATCACTATATATATACGCGCAAAAATAATAATAATAATAATAATAATCATCATCACGGATTTAATAATTTGACCCCTAAAGATAAATTTTAAACTCCATATGTTGGACAATTATAAAAAATTTTCTAGAGAACAGATGCTGGAAATGAGAAGGTATAGAAAAAACTATATTTATTTATTAAGGAAAAAAGAAAAGCATACAATCAACCTTAACAATACTAATACATGGAAAGATATGGCAATTATTTAAAAGCACTCTGTGACAATGACGAGTAATCAATCCAACTCGATCAGTAAAATCATAAAGTAGTAGACAATTTGTGCTACTAAAACATGTCCGACTTCGAGTAATTATACAATGGAATACAATAACGGTTTACTTTATCATCTCATATAATAATGGATCACACTAATTAAATTAATAGTATGATTCATTATTTATGTGAGAGAGAAAAGTATTTTATTAGTATATTCTCAAAATATTGTATAATTTTCAATATCCACGTGTTGCATATATCATCACTTTTTTTTTCTTTTATCACAAAGAAAATGCAATGAATATAGCAACTCCAATCGACACCAATACTCCATGCTTTGCGATACTCACAGCACCAGAATCAACCGCTGTAGAAGTAGTACTAGTCTTTGGGCTGGCTGCTGCCGTTGTCTTCTTAGCCTTAGGCTTGGTTGGGGCTGGTGCTGGAGCTGGTGATGGAGGCTTTGGAACAAAAAGGTCAAGAGGAAGAAGCACTTTGTCTACTTGATAAATAGCAAGCTGAAAATTCGAATAAAGAGTACCGCTCACTGAAGCATTGACAAGGCCAGTCGAAATGTTCACTTGGCTTCCAACACTGGTCACATTTAGTGGGTAATCACCAGGTTTGTTATCTCCTGCCTGTGTTCGCACTGGGTTGCTCACAGTTTGGAAGTTTTCCAAAGTATAATAAGTGGGCAAGATATGAAACTGTATAAGTCGGACCTTTTCTTCGTTATTGAGAGAGTTTAGGGTGCCAGCTTTGAGGTTGGAAACTGAGTTATCGTTTGGAGCAAAAAGAGTGAAACGAATGCTTGAATCGTTGAGCTGCCCTTTGAGTTGGTCAGCCACTCCAGTGCTCTTTAAGAGGCGGATTAGGATCGTGAACCCACCGACCTTTTGGAGGATTTTGACGACATCTGGAGGACCAGGCGGGGCTGGGGCATTGGCAGGTGAAGCCACAGCAGGCAGTGTTGGGGCCTGAGCTGGCTGCCCTAAGGTTGTGGTGCAGTGGAAGAGAAAAACAAGTAGAAGTGAAAGAAAGAAAAGAGCTTGTTTGGCCATCTTTGTATAGTGGGCTGTGTTTGGTTTAGGGAGTTTGCTGATGCAAGAGTTGTACTTGCTGGAGTGTGTTTGATATGCGTTGAAGGGATGGAAGTGGCTTTTTATATAGGCTGGGAGACAATGAATTTAGGTGAAAGGGTACAATCTTAGTTAAAAGAACTTAATCTTAGTTACAAAACCTTAGATGTTAGCAGTTCATCTTTTCTGTGAGAGGTGGAGGATGATAGGATAGAATGAGAGAGAGATTTTATTTGCAGTTTAGTTTGCTTGTGAAATCAGGAAAAAAATAGGGGATCCGATTTGTGTTTTGGGATTAGAAATATGGATATGATTGCTTAGCTTTCCCTTACGATGAATCTTATAGCTATAAAAACTCATTTGTTCATGCGACAACCTTTTGGTTATGGAGAAGATTCGCCAACTTAGTCTCCTTCCCTACTCCCACTGCAAATCCTTCTTCTCAGGTACAGGATTTCCTTCCTTCTCTTTCTAATACTTAGTTTGTTTGCTTAGGAGATGGAGGAAGTTGTTTATTCCTAAATAAAATAAATAATTAAAATTTATTAAAAAAAATAAATAAATAAATAAAAAACCTTGCTTTTTAGATAACACAATAATAAGTGGCTGTTTCTTAATAACCCAGATACATACAGCGTTTTAAAATTTTAGTTGAATTTTTCCTCTGAAATAAAAATAAAAAATTGAAACAGAGAATAGTAATTTGATGTTCAATGAAAATATACTATGTTCACTTATTCACAAGCTATTGCCAATACTCTTCTATTTTTTTTTTTTTTTTTTCGTTAGTTCTCTTATATCACTATCCATTTTCATTGTTCTTCAAAACACGAGAATATTGTCACTTGCATTTAATTTTGCCTTGGCATGTAGTCACTTGATTTTATCATCTTCAATCCATTATTATGATATAATTTTATACTAGTTATGACGGCTCTACGTGACCTAATATCCACTTGGTCTGTTGGTGGTGCTTATCATCAGGCTCATCACATATTTTAGTTATGTTAATTAAACTTGGTCCCTTCTATAACCACTTAAACAATAGGTCAATAGCCTTCAAGCACTTTGTATATAGAAAGTGTCAATTCAATTACAAATCACTTAGGTAGAGAAAAATGATTAATATTGCATTAATTTTTTCCTTTTATTACTCTTATGTCATATTTAACGTATTAAATCAAAGTGTATTCAATTATATCATTCTATAATAGATAAATTTATATTGTTAATGTTTCTCAAAAAAAAAAAATTATATTGTTAATTAGTGGATCAATTTTTCCTTTTATTAATCTTATATCTTAAATTCTTAGGTTGTTCAATAAATCAAAGCATATTCAAGATATACATTCCTAGAAATAGATATAAGAAAATCTTTTTAATAAAAGCCTTCCTTATTTTCAAAAAATAAATTTTTTTAAACATTTGGAGAATTAGATTTAGATATATGGACACTATTTATATATATGAGAATTTTTTTTTAGTTTTTATTTTTATTATTGTTATATTTTTCATATATTAACTTGTATGTGTTTAGGTCATTATAGTGACCTTTATTATTTAAGGAATTTAAAATTGATTAACTTTTAAATGTTTCGTAATTATTAAAAAATATTAATATACTTTATGCGTGTAACCTCTAAATTATTCAATAAAATTCTTTATATAAAATGTTTAAAGAATATTAATTATAAACAATATAATTTAAAAGCTAGTTCATGGATTACAAAATTGGCTAGATGGGAAAAAAATTATTCAGATTATGTAAATACCAACTTGGTATAAATATTTATGTTATATATAAGAAAATAGCATGTGTTAAATCAAATTACACATATATTTTAAGTAAAATATATATATATATATATATATATCTAATAGTCTAATAGTTTTTTTTTTTTTTGGGGGTGGGGGGGGGGAATTTTTTTAATAAATTTAGCTTGGTCCCTTGGAAAAAGTTTTAGGTCCGTCACTAATCCATTTACGTTGAACTCAATGTAATACCACTTACAAAAAATGGAGAAGGATAATTTTTCCAATCAAGTTAATTTATTCATTATTCTATCATAGTCAAGTTAATTTTTCCACTCAAGGACTATATTACAGATGGGACGGCCTGGATTCACTTCAAGCCCATAGATTACACAAGATTTACTTGTTCACATGATTGTATCATGACAGAATTTCTATATACTTCCCTCATCTATTAACTTCACAAGCATAAATTACATCAACATGATAACATTCGCATTTTATGAGACTAGCTTGCTTATGTACTGCGGTAATTGTTAATGAAATTTTCCTATTATTATTACAACATAAAATTCACTTTTAATATATATGTGTAGTTAGTTTTAGTCAGCTTGCTTTAGTGAATATTTTTTGGTTTCTTGGACTTAAGGAGATAACAATATCAAATTATAATCCAAACTTCAAACATGATTTCATTAATAGGACAGTAGAAATCATAAACTTCCTGAAATTTCCAATTTAAAGCCAAAATTGATTTTTCTTTTCTAAAAGTGATGATTTATGAGACATTACCACAAAGGTACTTGTGCTCATACTTCAACAAATAATAACTTGAAGCTAACTGAGTTAAGCTCCAATAGCAAGAAATAATTATTATCTTTAATATCTAGAGTTGAAATAAAGCATAGCAGATCAATAGCGTAATGATCATATTCCCTTCAGAAGTGCCATCTATTATACATTGCTTAGTAATATGTTCTCAAAATTATATGATTTGTCGTAATGCTGATGTATAATGCTAATGTACCTTGCAGGTTTTTTTCTTTTAATATAAATTCAATAATTACAACAATCAAGTGTGAGATCCGAAGCTTCGAACCCTAATTCTTCTCTTCATAAAGAATAGCAGGTAATGCTAAACCTTACAAGGCTCTTGACTACCTTGTAGACGTTTTGCATAAGTAGTAATTTAAAACCATAGTAAGACTTGCTAGAGTAGTTGAGATCTAATCTCCCCCACCACCCCCCCCCCCCCCTTTTTTTTTTTGTGTGTGTATCAAGTTGGGGTGTGTTGGGAACAAACATACCACAACCACTTGTTTTCGTGACTTCTACTCATATATCTGTTCAAGTGAGACAGGCATATATGTTGATGGCATTATATTCTTTATGCACTCTCAATTTAGGAAGAAATTAATCATTTTGTTATCTCTAGCGTTCCATGGCCAAAAATGATCAAATTCGATTCATATATTTTTCTTGAATCAATTCCCTCTTTGCCATATCTAAAATCAATTTTGTTTAATTACCGGATAAACTTTTTCTCTTAAACAGTACATCATGCACTGCACTGCACTGCTCATGGCTTACCAGTACATTTGTGCTGCAGTGCTAGTCTCATTCTTGTATGTATTTATTATCTAAAGCATCCATGATCGTTTATCCTAAAAGTACATAACTCAAAATGGAAATTTGAATGCTCAAGCCCAATGAATGACACAACTTCTCTAGAAAAATCAATTATACAAGATTCTCAAGTACATGGAAGCTGGAAGTGAAAAATAACATAATACCCTCAAAAAAAAATCAAGATTAAAACTTAACAGTACATTGGTACGCATCACAAACTGGCATTACACATAACGGGACAGCTAGGAAAATGGAAAATTATTTGAAAGCACTCGGTTTTGATCACGACCCTTCAATCCAACTCACCAAAAATCATACGGGACTCGACAATTGGACCCCCAGAAAAGTATATATCCAGCTGATGCATAATTCATCATGTTCCCTTTGTTACAAAGAAAGTAGTGCTGCAATCACAGCAACTCCAATGGACAACAAAAATCCATGTCTACTGAGTCTGAGACTCAATGCACCATTCTGATCCGCTGTGGCAGAATCAGGACTTCCCGCAGCAGTCTTCTTCTTAGTCTTAGCTTTAGTAGCAGCAGGTGCAGGTGCTGGTGCAGGAGGCCTAGGAGCAAAGATTGCCTGTGGAAGAAGCACTGAATCCACTTGATAAACAGCTAGTTGATTATCAGAATAAACTGAACCCCCTACTGTGGTATTGACAAGACCAGAGGAGATGTTCACTGAGTTGCCTGAAGTGGTCACATTTAGTGGGAACTCACCAGGACTGGAATCTCCAGCCTGTGTCCTCAATGGGTTACTCACGGTTTGGAAGTTTGTCATAGATAGAAAATTGGGTAAGATGTGAAACTGTATTAGCTCAACCTTTTGTTCATCAGTAAGAGAATTAAGAGTGCCGGATTTGAGGTTGGAAAATGCGCTATCACTTGGAGCAAGAAAGGTTAGGCCGTTGTTTGTATCGTTGAGCTGCTGGTTGATTTGGTCAGCCACTTTGGTGCTCTTTAAGAGGCGGATTAAGATCGTGAACTGACCGGCCTTTTCGAGGATTTTGGTCACGTTGGTTGGCCCGGGTGGTGCCGGGGCCTGAGCTGGCTGGGCTAAAGTTGTGGTGCAATGGAAGAGGAAAACTAGAACAAGGGAGAGGGAGAAAAGAGCCTGTTTGTTCATGTTTGTGTTGTGTTTTTTTTTTTTTTTTTTTGGGAAGTGGAGTTGGTAGTGTTTTGCTTTGGCAATGTGCTAATGCAAGAGTGGTCCTTGCAGTAGAAAGAGTGTTTGATATGTATGAGAAAGAGGAGAGGGTTTTTATTAAGGTTGAAGGATGACAAAGTTAGGTGAAAGGGAACAATTATAGTTACAAAACCATTGTAGTTAGCAGCTCATCGTTTTTATGGAAGGTGGTGAAATGAATGGATAGAATGAGAGAGATTTTGCTCTTTGAGCGACCAGTTTGCTTGGGAAGGCAGGAAAAACAGAGGGGATAAATATCTCAAGTGGGTGTGTCGGCTAATAAAAGATGTGCATGATTGCTTTGCTTTCACTTTTTAATTATGCAATTGTGCTATAAAAACCGATTTCTTTGCCACCAACTTAAGAAAGAAGTTTCCGTAGGTTTCACTGTGGAAGAGCATATCTTTGATGAGGACCAATGACAGATTTGCAAGTGAGGTCCCAGTGGCCCAACCTCACGGATGTTAGCTTCTGACCTATGCCAGCTTACTCAACGTTAATTGCTCCATGTGAATGGGTCACCAGCAGAGTTGACATTCTGTTCACTGTAAATTCTTTTTTTGGATATGCGTTCACTGTAAATTCTAGATTTTTTTTTTTTTTTTGGAGTTCAATTCAAGGAAATATTTCACTTTCGGCCCAAAAGCCAGTTGCTTTGTCAGACACTTGGTGCCTTCTAGGCCCATATGGTGCCAGACAATAGAACTCATTATTTAGGCTTTGGGCATGAATCATGGACTAGTGTGTAATTACCAATTAGGTTAGCTACTTCTCTGCATGATTGTCTGACCTCACAAGGAGTTTTTTTTTTTTTTGTGCTGAATCAGAAGGAGATGTTAAGACTTAAGAGCTCCAAGTTTAGTTATAAATTGTATAAACATAAAACAACATAATCTTCTTCTCTCTTTTTTAACTTGGTTAGAAATCCTAGATATGCTAACCCACATATTGAACCCGGTCTCCCCTTCTCAATCCCCAACTCCAAGCTCTCAGGAGGAACCAATCCACTTCAGATGGGATTGGTTAAAACAACCTAGTCCTTAAGTTATATAATACATGGGAAAATTTCACTTTAATATTCTAAATAGTTACTGATTTAAAAAAAAAAAAATGTTCCAATATAAATTTCATATTATTGTAAATACTGAAGTCAAAAACATATTTGAAAAGGGAAAAAAAGTCTTCTTCAATTTATTTTTTGCTAAAATTTTAATCGTACCTTTTAAATTTGAGAGAATTGTCATTTTATTTCTTAAAGTTTATTTTGTCATTTTAGTTTCTAAACTTTAACATTTTTGACAAGTTGGTCCTTCCATCCATTATCATATGTAAAGTTGTTGCTTTTCACATATTTGATACAACGTTGTTTTATTGAAAGTAACCAAAATTTATGGATGACAATTGAAGAAATGACTAACTTAGCAAAAATGTTAAAGTTTAAAGCCTTAAAAAAAATAAAAATAAAAAAAAAAGGAAAAACGAGGGTGGTAAAAAGCCCATTAACTCAAACTTTTTTTTTTTTTTTTTTTGAGGAAACATTAACTCAAACTTAATGTGTATAAAAGTATAAATTATATTTTGATATATAGGGAAAAATGGGCATTTGCCCCTAATTTACAAGCTATGTAGCAAAATGCCTCTGTTTTGAAATTATTTAGCAAAATATCTCTATTTTTGGAACTCGATTTTAACAAAATCAAGTTATGTATAAAACTCTATATCTTCAAAATCAAGTTATATGTATATTTTTAAGTAAAAATCGACATTAGAAATGTCAAGTTTCACTTAAATTTTTTAAAAAAAATATATATATATATATATATAAGTAACAAAATATGCATAGAACTCGATACTGTTAATGTTGAGTTCCACCTGTAACTCGATTTTGTTAAAATTGAATTTCAAAAACAAGGGCATTTTGCTGTATAATTTGTAAATTATGGACAAATTAATGCAAATTTTCGCCTAATATGTAGACAATTGAGCTTTACCATCATTCGGTGGGTGTGAGAGCAATGGCAGCCTAAAATAGTGAAAAACACTTGGTGGAAAAAGAGGAAGAATTCGATCAACTTCCTGTCTATGACCAAACATGAAAGAAGAAGTTTGAGGAGGAGACTTTGGGGATGAAAAGGCCATGGCATTATTTGTGATAACAAAGACTCTACCTATGCCATTACCAATGAAGGAGAAAGTGAGTCCCAAACTAACAGTCAAAATGAAAAAGATGGATCGTTAATGAAGAATAAAGTTATGGACATAGCGAATCATGTGCAACATATTCATGAGTCAAATGCTAAACTTGAGTAGAAGCTTCTTTTATAGGGAGAAAATGATGCAGTGCATTTGATGCCCTTATTTCCATTTTTTTATATATTAATAAAATAAAATGAAAAGAAGAAGGAAGTAAATTATTCATTTAATTTGAGGGAAGTACACTAATGTTTAGTTAGAACAGTCTATATACATAATTACATAACATAACTAAATTTTTTGATCCATTGCCAAGTCTAATTGAGAAAGGAAGACAAGGCTTCCTTGGCTAAAGAACTCTGCATTGTTGTAATTTGCCCATGGATTAATAGAAAAGTACCTGCCTTGAAATTTTCTACAAGGTTTAGCAGATTCCGACACACCATCTTATCCCTCCATCTTAGCTTTTGTCTCTGCTGTCCCAATAAGCACACTTCATAATTTTGCTGGATTTTTTCACCAAAAAGAGAAATATATATATATATATATATATATTGCTTGATGTTGAGAAAATTAGGTTACTTCTCTGAGAGACATCCATTTTTTTTGAGATCCAAGATAGAGAGAGACATCCATTTTTAAATGCCTGGCTGTTTGAACTAGGTCAGTATGCAATACATTAAATTCCCCAATTGAATTCAAATACATGGTTGCTTTGAATTTAATTTTCCTTAAAAAAGATAATGCTATTTGTGTTTTATTGGTCAATGCAACCAAGTGTTTGAATTTAATTGGGAAACTTAATGAATTACATCTAAGGTACTATATCGAAGTTTTACCCAATAATAACTATGTGAGGATTTGGAGTCATTTTTAAAATAAATTATTTTTCTTCCATAGAGACCATAGAATACATAGCATTTCTAACAGTGGAAATTGCTATTCAACTTCTTTTTGTGAACCTTTTGTAATCCATTCTTGCACCCACTGAATAACTGAGGTTGTATATTATGTATCCGTTCTTAAAGTAAGAGGGGAACCAAACCATACTATTCTAGCAAAATGACAATGGAGGAACAAATTATCTATTATTTATACTTCCTTCTCACAGAAAGCATAGCAAGGTTGTGTGACGGTGATGGATTTGTAGATGAGTTCTTGTTTGACTGGTAATGATTTATTCAAGAGTTTCCAAAATGAAAATTGTGATTTTATAGGGGGGGGGGGGGGGGGGGGGGTGTGGGGAGATTTAATTTTCCATGGCTTCTAACAGTGAAATTGAGTGAGATTTTGTATGGTACCTTGTCCTTGGCTTGACTGTGTTTGCAACAGGGTGTAGGATTGTTCCACTATGTATTCCCCTAACATACTATGTGGTCATATTAATTGATCCTGCTCACATGTGGTTGAAGTTGCTCTTTGCAAGATGTTGGAGACAGTTTGTCTATCATAGAGTTGTATCAATATCTATTCATTTCATCTATTTGTTGTTGAGTCTAAAAATTAATTCACTCCTTGAGGATGTATTCCATGTGTGTGTGTGACCTCTCTATTTGGTGTTGGACAATGAGCATCATTGAGCAGTATTTATTGCCCCCACTTGCCACACAGCATCAGTACAGGGATACCCTACAAATTCGAACGCTCTTCCAACCCAAAGAAGTAGAATTTTGTATATAACAGTAAGACAATGAAGAATTAACTAGATTCTTGGTAAGTATGTGCTAAGAGTGAAGTTGGATGTTTTATCCGCTTCCAGAATTGTTTAGCTAACAAGAATTGAGTCACTACCTCAATTTGTCTTAATCCTGGCTTTGTATCTTTTTTGGTGGACTGACAAAGCTTCTCCCAGGCCACTATGTGTAGATGCCTCTTATCGAGATCCTGTCCCCACCAAAAGTTGCTTGTGATTTTGTCTATTTGTTGACAAATGTGTTTAGGTAACTTAAAAATGCAACATATTATACAAGGGGATAGAGTTTAAGAGTGACTTTATAAGAGTTAATCTTCCTCCTTGTGAGAGAAACTTAGATTTACAGGTCTGCAGTATAAATTTTAGTCCATCCACTACAAGTTCAAACGGAAGTTTCTTAGATGGGCCAAATTGTAGATTATATCTAGGTACTTTCCAGTATGTTCAGCTACATGTACTCCAAAAATTTATTTGATTGTTGATCAAGTGTACGGGTTTGTGTTTGGGTGAACAATATTTCTAACCAGTTGAAATTGACTACTTGCCTTAAAGGTTGGAAATACCAATCTAATATGGATTTTATTGTTGTTGCAAGTTTTATCAGTTTGGAAAAAGCAGATGGTATCATTAGCAAACATCGAATGATTGATGCTAACACTTCTTCTGGAAATCGAGATCCCTTTAAGTAGATTTGTGTGTTTTTCTTGGATCAAAGTAGGGAGACATTTAGTGGAGGTTCTAGGAATATTTTCTAGGATGATCATTAAGAAACTTAAATTACACAAAATTTAATTAAAAAAAAACTTCATACTGACCCAAAAAAAAAACACACACACACACTCACACAAATACATAAAAGTTTTACAATTTCTTTCTACAAATTTTTTTAATTTGAAATTTTTGCATGATAGTTTTATTATCAATGTTGCAAGTTACATCTCTATCAAAATTTTAGTTAGATAAAAATTTTCTTGGGATTTTTCTTTTTGTTTATAAGAACCTAATATATTGTTAAGGGAACTAAAGTTTAAGGACAAAATTTGGCTACAAACTTAATTATACCCTAAGGCTACAACTCTCATTAAATAAATTAACATGGTCAATTTTGAAAATCTAATTATTGAATTAAATTTTCTTTAATCTTTATGTTCTTAAAACTATTGGAAAAACTAGTTTGCATCTCATACAAAACCCATAGCAGAAGCAACATAAAGATTTACTTCATTCATGAGAGATAACATATAATCTTGAATTCTAGAACAGAGAAGAGAAAGTGTATCTTGATGAAGTAAAATTCAAAACAAGACTTAAGAATACCTTCAATCTTCATCCTAATTCTGTGGTCTCTTAATCAGTTCTTAAGTACGTTAATTCTCCATAAGGAAAGTATATTCAAAAGATACTTAAGAGAAAAACTGTTTTTTTTTTTTTTCTCTTCTTTTAATCATACATACATTCTTTAGCTACCTGGGTAGTTACTTTATTTAATAACTCTTATTAAATAAATAACTAATTATCTAATTGGATTAGCCTTTTATGCCAGTCCAATTGGGCAATGTGTGTGGCTTGGGATAGGAACAAATGGACAAATAAGGCTCTAACTCCAATAGGCCTCGGACTTATTTGTCAACTCTTGACAAGCCTAAAGTTACCATTAATTATATAACAAGTACCACTATGGAAATATAATTGCACTCTAGGCCTTATTAATAAATTATTTCTCAAAACTCTAATATGATATCATTTGACCCCTCCATGAAATATCCATAGTGAACAAAGTCATAATAAACTCTCACTTTGTAAACTACTATTTTATTCCTTGAGTTCCCGGTTTAATCTTGTAATTATTTATATTTATGAAATTTAATTTCAATAAATATAAACTTTAGTAACTCTTTACTAAAGTGGCTAGCCCTAAATAACCAGTTCTCATTAAACTTATCTCAAGGAGATATTTTATATCTTTATGAAAAAAATTATGGATTCCATCTTGAGAATATGTGTTCCCTCAACACTACGTGTGATTACCCAACATATTGAGGTTTTGACTGTTAAACTAGATTTCACTCCTGATATATCAAAGTAACCTACATTTCATGATCAGGTTCACTATTTTCTCAGGATTGAGAGTCTATGAAATTAAAAGTCGTGAGATTAATTATTCAGGTGACAGTTGTTAATTGAATAATTAATCTCACAGTAGTCCAGTTCAATATGTCTTACATACTTAAGACATATCAACACATCAACTAAAAGTCTCCACTTCCATGATCAAGACAAACCACCTTAGTTGATGTGTTATAGTCTTCGCAGATGAAATGCCCAATTTTATCATCGACTACGAATTATATTTTGAGTTTACAAGAAAGTTGTGATTTATATCTTCTGTAACTAAATCACATCCAATGCATCTCAATAACTATGATAATTTCCCATTAGTTCATTTGCAAATAGTTTCATATAATTGAACAATTTAATTATTTATAACATGCCAATAAATTAGATTTTAGGGCACAAACCCTAACAAAAACGCATGTCAAGTTTCATGTCAATCATATGTTATTTAATTTTCATCCATAAATTTATTTTTTATATATGATTTTAAACTACAAGAACTCGAAATTTAAAGATTTGATTGATGACATAGTTATTAATCTTTTCTTGAAATTTTGCAAATATGGAGGATATAAGAAGAAAATGTATTTATTTGTGGATTTGTCAAAATTCATGTACAATAAAAAAAAAAATATTGAGTAGAGTTACAACCTTAGTTTACAACCAAGTTTGTTACCAAATTTTGTCCAAAATTTAATTATGTTAGGCCTAAAAAAATTTAGGGTGGTCACAAATATTTTTTAAGGATTAAAAAATCATAAATTTTAAAAATTTATATATAATAAAAAATAAAAATAAAAATTTCAGGAGGACCACCCTGAACTGAACGTAGAGCCGCCAGTGAGACAATAGGTTTCATTATCTCAATCATTTCTAGGCTTAAAAGGTTCAATTGTGGCTCCATTTATCAATAGAATGTAGATGCCTAGTGATACATTATGATTTAAGTTGAAGCCAATGTGAGCTGAACCCCATGGTTTTAAGTACTGCTAGAATAAAGTTCCAACCTATTCTATTATATTCCCAACAAAATAATGACCAAAATCTACCGAGTCAGAGAAAGGAGCCAAGAATTATGGAGTCTGTAGGGGTAAAGTCCCCAGATCAAACAATGGGTCTTAGGCCCCATATAGAATTCGACTACGTCCGAGGAGAAGGTTTGGGCGCCAAAAGGGCTCCCGGCCCAATTCTTATGGGCCCAGACTTGTTTAAAAGGCAGTCCGAGGAGAAATGTCTCCTCGGACGTACTAAATATGGCTCAAACATGCACCCTACCAGTAATAAAAAATCACTCCAACGAGTATTAGTAGCAGGGATGAGTCCCACAAGCCTGTGAGAGGGAAGAGAGTATAGGATGTCAAGGGAGAGACCACAGCTACCACATTAAATGCATGGCAGCTACTTTTCTGGCCACATTAATGTGGAGAGGACTGGCGAACAGTGTTACCTTGGCTACTACAACTCACAGAAAGATGGGGTAGATGTCCGATGGGACGGGCACTCAAGTAAAGATCCAGATAATCAACAGGTATAAGGATCTGATGACTTCAAGGGGGCTATATAAGAGAAGGGAGTCCCTATGAAGAAGGGGACTAAAAAAAAAAAAAACTTAGAACAGAAGAAGGAGAGAAAGACCATAGCCTTTGATTAGGAATAGAAGTGCACTCCATACGTCTCCTCGGACCGAATATCCAATGGACATGAAGGAGATTTTCTTATATTCGATTGTTGAATGGCCCAAAGTTAACTAACACTCACTTTGTTAGAGCCTAGTTCTGTAACCCGCTCTCTACAAATTCATTGTCTAGGGCTCCTTGGGCAGAACCCCATACCTATTGGGCCTAGGCCCCGAATCGAGTCCCTACAATTAGCGCCATCTGTAGGAAGAACTCGTGCCTCGACAAGTGAAACCGTTAGAAATGGAAGGATCAGGTCCGCGCCAAACCGAACACACAGACTCCCAACGGCGAGACAACTTCTTGAACCTCGAACGGGAGAGAGATCAAGACAAGTAGCGAGAGGGTAGTGTAAAAACCTCCCACACGAGTAGAAGTCACTTAAAAGGGAAAGGTCACGCATCCCATAAGCGAAACAATCATAGGGCTCTGCTGCAAGAAATCGACGACTTGAAGAAAAAGTTACGCCGAGCGCAGCGAAAGCATCCTTCACCCAACTCGAACACTAGCGATGAGGAGGATGAGTACAAGCGGAGATCGAGAACCCCTCTAAGTGAAACATTTTCCTACAAGGAAGAGCAACCTCACAAACGCAGCCACAAAAGCCCATCTTACCAGGGCCTGGTAAACGACACCATGAGTAAGGCCCTAGACCGCATCTCCCAGTCACCCTTCACGCGTAGGATAGAGGGGGCTGAGCTTCCTCAGCGGTTCCACCAACCCACTTTTGCTATATATAATGGTCAGATGGACCTAGTAGAGCACGTAAGCCAGTTTAACCAGAGGATGACCGTCCATTCCAGGGACGAGGCGTTAATGTGCAAAGTGTTTTCGTCCAACTTGGGACCCATGGCGATGAGATGGTTTGATAGCCTCAAGTCAAACTCCATAAACTCTTTTAAGCAGCTGACACAAGTTTTTGGTTCTCGCTTCATAACTAGCAGCAGAGTCCCTCGGCCCCTAGATTCCTTCTTGCCCTTGTCCATGGGAGAAGGAGAGACCCTAAAGGCCTACTTAGACAGATATTGGGAAATGTATAATGAGATAGAGGGAAATTACGATGACGTCGCCATTAGCACATTCAAGAGGGGCTTGCCGACAGAGCATGTTTTAAGGAAGTCCCTGACAGGGAAACCAGTCACTAGCGTGCGCCAACTCATGAACAGAATCAACAAATACAAGAGAGTCAAAAAAGACCAACAAACGGGAAAGGGCAAAGCGAAGGTTTTCCCTCAAAAGAGGAGGGACTTCAGATCGGACCACTTTAACAACAGTAATCGGCCGAGAAGGGATTACTCAGAGTAGTCTGGATCCACAGGGGCACAGGCAGTCCATGCTGTGTTCCGAGAACCATTACATAAGATCCTAGAGAAAGTGAAGAACAAACCGTTCTTTCAATGGCCAAGCAGGATGACAGGCGATCCCGCGAAACGTAACAAAAATCTGTATTGCGCGTATCACCAAGACCCAAGCCACACCACCGATGATTGCAGAAATCTGAAAAACCACTTAGACCGTCTAGTCCGAGAGGGGAAGCTGTGACATTTACTACATCACATTGTCGGATGGCAAGAGCAGTTGAACATCGAAACAAGGCAAAGCACATTGAGACCACCCATTGGCACGATAAATGTTATTCTCGCCGCACCAGGACGGACCGACTCCTATCCTTTCAGATTAATGTCGGTGGGCAGGCTCCCTTCTGAAGCTGACGACAAGGAGTCCAAGAGGGCTAGAAGGATGGCCACGCCCCTAGTCGGATTCTTGGATGAGGACAAACTAGGAACCCTCCAACCCCACAACGATGCCCTAGTCGTCACGCTCAGGATTGGTGGATACGACGTGAAAAGGGTGCTAATCAATCAGGGCAGCGCCGTGGAAGTGATGTATCCTGACTTGTACAAGGGGTTGAAACTGAAACCAAAGGACCTGACAGCATATGATTCCCCTTTAGTGAGTTTCGAGGGAAAAACCATCACTCCAAAAGGCATGATTAGGCTGCCTATACAAACAGACTCGGACGTGGTGGAGGTGGACTTCATAGTGGTAGACGCATACTCCCCCTACACTGCCATTGTAACCAAGCTGTGGCTTCATGCCCTAGGGGCTATGTCATCAACCTTATACTAAAAGGTGAAGTATCCATCCGAAGGTCGAGTAAAAGAAGTAATAGGGAACCAAGCCATGGCCCGGCAATGCATGATGCCAACAATCTCGCGACGACTGAGTACTGAGTCCTCCACCTTAGCCGAGAATGACTTATAGCAATTAATGACCCCGGCCCTGGCCTCGGGTAGTGAGGAACCTACCGAGGAAGCGAGTTGTGAGGATTTGGACAAAGTTCTTGTTGGCTCCGACCCGGAAAGATTTTTTCAAGTCGGCTCAGAACTACCACCCCAAGAGAAGGAAACACTAATTGACTTCCTCAGATAGAATGTGGACGTGTTTGCATGGGACGCCTACGAGGCTCCGGGGGTTGACCCAGATTTCATTTGCCACCACCTTAATGTTAGCCCGGCCATAACACCTAAGAAGCAGCCTCCACGACGACCGTCGAAAGAGCATACAGAGGCTGTGAGAAATGAGGTTATAAAATTGAAGAAAGCAGGAGCCATCAAGGAGGTATTCTACCCCGAATGGCTGGCCAACACAGTCGTGGTGAAGAAGAAGAGTGGGAAATGGTAGGTCTGCCTGGACTTCACAGATTTGAACAAGGCCTGCCCGAAGGACCCTTTCTCTATGCTGGGGATAGACCGATTGGTGGATTCAACTGTGGGACACCCTCTAATGAGTTTCTTGGACGCCTTCCAAGGCTACCATCAGATACCCCTAGCAGCCGAGGACCAAGAAAAAATGGCTTTTGTCACTCCCGTCGGAAACTTCCATTACAAGGTAATGCCCTTTGGCTTGAAGAATGCTGGGTCGACCTACCAGAGGGTGATGACCAGGATGTTTGAACTACAGATGGGTAAAAGCATCGAAGTCTATATAGACGACATGGTGATGAAGAGCAATTTAGTGCCCAACCACATCAGGGACCTCGGCGATGTTTTTGGAATTCTGAAAAAGTACAGGCTGCGCCTAAATGCGTCCAAGTGTTCATTCGGGGTGGGGTCAGGGAAATTCTTAGGTTACATGGTGACCCATAGGGGCATTAAAGTCAGCCCCAAAAAAATTAGAGCTATCCATAGCCTGCAGCCTCCTTGGAATCCTAAAGAGGTCCAAAAACTCACTAGCATGATTGCCGCCTTAAACCGTTTCATCTCCCGCTTGGCGGACAGGTGCAGACCTTTCTTCCTCTTATTAAACAAGTGGAAAGGTTTCGAGTGGACTGAGGAGTGTGCCTTAGCCTTCCAGCAGCTTAAGAAATACCTGGCTCCGCCACCGATCATATCCAGTCCTGAAGCCGACGAGGTGCTATTCGCCTATATTGTGGTAGTCCCTCACGCAGTGAGTTTAGTGCTGATTCGGGAAGACAATGGCACACAACAGCCCGTCTACTACGTAAGCAAATCATTGCACAAGGCAAAGATTCGTTACCTCCCCCTCGAAAAGGACGTCCTGGCAATTGTGTAAGCCACGCGAAAGCTTCCCCATTACTTCCAGGCACATACCGTTGTTGTACTGGCCCAACTTCTGCTTAGATCAATACTCCGGAGTGCCGACTACACAAGCAGAATAGCAAAGTGGGGGACGATTCTGGGCGCCTTCGACATTAGGTACATGCCTCATACTGCTGTGAAAGGTTAGGTTCTCGCGGATCTAATAGCTGAGTTTGTAGAACCCACACCAAAAGGAGGAGGAAAGCCACTAAACCCAGACCAGAAACTAATCGGCACAGTCTCTCAGCAAAAGCCCCCTTGTTGGAAAGTACACGTTGACGGCGCGGCCAACCAAAGGGGCTCAGGAGTGGGGCTCGTCCTGGTTTCCCTCGTGGGGATTACCATCGAAAAATCATTGAGGCTGGGCTTCTCCACCATGAATAACGAAGCGGAGTATGAGGCATTATTGGAAGGAATGTCAATGATCCAAAAACTAGGTGGAAAATCCTTAAACATGTTCTCGGACTCAAAACTTGTCGTAGGACAAGTAAATGGGGAATTGGAGGCGAGGGATAAAAGAATGCAAGAATACCTAGTCCAAGTCAAGCGCTTACGGGCGCATTTCGATCACTTCAATCTAGTGCACGTATCTAGGAGCGGGAACACCCATGTTGACTCTCTTGCAACGCTCGCCACCTCCTCGGCTCAGCCACTTCCTCAGGTTATTCTCGTAGAAGATCTATACAGCCTAACAATGGCGAGAACCGACTTAGTACAGGTTCACAGCATTAGGGTAGGGCCTGGCTGGATGGATCCTCTAGTACTACTCTTAAAGCACAACACCTTACCAGAAGATAAGAATGAGGCCGACAAAATTAGAAGAAAGGCTTCTCAATTCTAGCTGTCCGAGGACTCCAAACTGTATAAGCGCTCATTCTCAGGACCGTACTTACTATGTGTGCACCCAGATGCCACTGAACTTATCTTGGAGGAATTACACGAAGGAATTTGTGGAAGTCATACGAGGGGTAGGTCCCTATCCCATAGGGCCATAATGCAAGGTTATTGGTGGCCAAGCATGCAGAGAAAGGCACAAGAATCTGTGAAGAAGTGCGACTAGTGCCAAAAGTTTACCTCGAATATACATCAGTCAGGCGGAACCCTTAATCTACTGTCCAACCCTTGGCCATTCGCGCAATGGGGCCTAGACATCGTAAGACCATTTCCTAAAGCAATGGGGAATAAAAGATTTCTTCTTGTCGGCACGGATTATTTCACAAAATGGGTCGAAGCTGAG
Organism: Quercus lobata; assembly: GCF_001633185.2. Taxonomy (NCBI): domain Eukaryota; kingdom Viridiplantae; phylum Streptophyta; class Magnoliopsida; order Fagales; family Fagaceae; genus Quercus; species Quercus lobata. The sequence continues at coordinate 22,722,948 of NC_044904.1, read as the reverse complement.
CTACTGGCAAACATTAAAGACGTTGACGCCAAGAAATTTGTTTGGAAAAATATCGTCACTAGGTTCGGAATCCCTCACACCCTGATCTCGAACAACGGTCTCCAATTTGATAGTAAAGCTTTCAGAAGATATTGTAGCGAGTTAGGAATTACCAATAGGTACTCCACCAACTTACCCGTAGGGGAATGGGCAGGCTAAAGCCATTAATAAAACCATAGTAAATGGGTTGACAAAGAGGTTAGATGACGCGAAGGGAAGGTGGGTAGAAGAACTGCGTCATGTCTTGTGGACGTATCGCACCGCACCACGCCATGCAGGTCCATAGGGGAAACACCCTTTTCGATGACCTATGGGGCTGAGGCTGTTATTCCTCTAGAGATAAATTTCCCAACACAGAAGACCAGCTCATTCTGCCCCAATGCCAACAAAGGACTGCTGGAAAAGCGCTTAAACCTCATCGAAAAAAGAAGGGAGAATGTAATGGTCCAACTTGCCTACTACCAACAAAAGCTCAAACAAGGTTACGACGCCAAGGTGAAGCGAAGGCCCCTGGCACCTGGGGATCTGGTATTAAGGAAGGTCCTGGGCACTGCAAGAAATCCTGCGTGGGGAAAACTCGGACCAAATTGGGAGGGCCCATATCGTATAACCTCAGTGGCCGGCATAGGGGCTTACTTTTTAGAAGACTTGGATGAACATGTAGTGTCACGCCCTTGGAATGTAAATAACCTAAAAATGTGCTATTATTAATGAAAGTTGCAATTCTTGGCGCCACGCTATCATACAATTTCTTCAAAGTGTTAAACAGAACCTAAGTCCTGCCTGACTCCTCGGACCACAGGATTAGAGGAAATTAATTACTGTGCAATTTATTCTAAGGGCTAAACAGAACCTAAGTCCTGTTTGGCTCTTCGGACCACAAGATTGGGGGAAATTAATTAGAATACAACTTTTTCTAAGTGTTAAACAGAACCCAAGTCTTACCTGGTTTCACGGACCACAGGCTTGGGGGAAATTAACTAGAATACAACTTCTTCTAAGTGTTAAACAGAACCCAAGTCTTGCCTGGCTCCACGAACCATAGGCTTGGGGGAAATTAACTAGAACGCAATTTCTTCTAAATGTTAAACAGAACCTAAGTCCTGCCTGGCTCCTCAGACCACAGGATTGGGGGAAATTAACTACTGTGCAATTTATTCTAAAGGTTAAACAGAACCTAAGTCCTGCCTGGGTCCTCGAACCACAGGATTGAGGGAAATTAACTACTGTGTAATTTATTCTAAGGGTTAAACAGAACCTAAGTCCTGCCTGGCTCCTCAGACCACAGGATTGGAGGAAATTAACTACTGTGCAATTTATTCTAAGGGTTAAACAGAACCTAAGTCCTGTTTGGCTCCTTGGACCACAGGATTGGGGGAAATTAACTACTGTGCAATTTCTTCTAGGGTTAAACAGAACCTAAGTCCTGCCTGACTCCATGAACCACAGGCTTGGGGGAAATTAACTAGAATGCAACTTCTTCTAAGAGGTAAACAGAACCTAAGTCCTGCCTAACTCCTCAGACCACTAGCTTGGGGGAAATTAACTAGAGTGCAGTTTTATCTAGGTGTTAACTATCATTTTTCTCAAACATTCATTCATGCTTAACCATGTTACTTAAATTTCTAATAACGTTTGGCTCTTAGCAATTAGTAGCATAATAGAAACTCATTCAAAACAAAGGCAGAAAAAGAAGCAGTGAGACAAGATTCAAAGGAGAAATAATATCATTTTATTAAGCTCCAAAATGCATTCTCCTACAAATGTTGGTAAAATAAGGAGACAAAAGACAAAAAAAAAAATAATAATAAAATAAAAATAAAGGGGGCAACTACGAGTAAGGTCCTACACTAATACCCTAGGCTTTATCCTGGGCAGAACTCTTTACAGGGACCTCCGCCTTAGGTTGATCACCTCCTGCCTTAAGCTCAGAAACGGTCTCCTTGGTTTGCGCAACCACATCCCTTATTGTGATGGTGTCTTCAGGCGACTTGTCTTTTGCAGGGGGCTGCACCTCCTCGGTTTCAGATACGAGGGAATCCGAAGTAGTGACCTTAGCAGAGATAGGCTCCTCAGGAGGAACCGAACCCGAAATCTCGTGAATATCTTCAGGGAAGAAGATATTCTCAATCTTTCTGAGGTCAGAGTCCGTAGGCACTGCCGCCCGGTCCAGGGCCACCCCCAGGACATAGCGATGTAGTCCTTACACACTATAGCCAACTCCTCGATCAGCCTGGTCTCGGTATCCACCACTCCACATTCGTAGAAGGCTGCCACCGCAGCCTCAACCGCCTCGCTGGCCAGGCGAGCCACCTCTCTTACCTTTGATAGTTCGGCCTTGAGGTCTGAGACCATCTACTTCTCGGTTGCGAGGTTTATCTCGGACATATGAAGCTGTTTGCACATGTCCTTAGTCTGCTGGGTGGTGGTCTTAAGTCCAGCCTCGACGCTGTCGCGAGCCTTCAGCGCATCCTTTACTTCTTTATTTAGGCGATCCTTTTCTAGCCTAAGGGCACCAGTAGCCTTCTCCGCAGTGATGCGGGACTGAACCTTAGTGTGCAGGTCCTCGTAAGCCTTTTTGGCCCACTCCTCAGCTACAAAAATTTGCTGAGTGATCTGCGTGGGAGTAATGGAAAATTTATTAAAAGAAAATAACAGATAGACAGGTGTGGAATAAAGAAACTGAATAAGGAAGAGTCTTGGCTTACCATGGCCATGTCTCTTTTCAACGACATAAAGAGATCTGGTTGCCGCATAGCTCAGAGCCCCTCCATGTCACGAGGCAGGAGAAGGGGCTGCTGCAAGGTCTCAGCCAGATAAGACGCTTGTCCTCATTGGGACTCCTACAGAGTCGCGTCCCACGAGATAGGGGCGCCATCCAACTCTAGGCGTGGGGACCAGGTTCGCTGCTCCCTCCTCATAGCCGCCTCGTCTCGGTTATCAACAGATTTTGTTCTTTTTTCATTGGGCTCTTTGCCCTTCTTCTGTTGCTTGGCCTTCTCGGGGCCGATCTCGCCCTCTTCCAGCTCTTCCACAGGTCTTTTCCGCCTCAAATTGAGAAGAGATTGTAGCGCTGGGTTAGTTGTGGGGGGAAAAGGAGGAGGAAGCTTGGATGTAGCTTGCTCCTTGGGGGCATCCTTGGAAGACTGCCCCTTATTTCTATTGGACAGAAGGCCCCTAAAACCAAACATTGGCTTCAAGTCCATGTCTTCTTCTTCGACCTCTTGGCTAGTGTCAACTTGTGCAATTACCGAGCCAAGAGTGGGAGCAGCTAAGGAATGGTCTATGTCCGAGTCGGAGTCCGAGAGCTCTACAGGCCTGGCCGATACCTCTCCCTCCTCGGCGAAGCGGAATTGGTTAATTTGATCCTCAAGAGATGAGTGCGAGGAATCAACTCCTTTTCCTGGGACAACTGCCTCGGGAAAAGCGCACTGAGCAGGTAATTGGATGGGAGGTAAGTCTCTCCGAACAAGAAAACCTAGTTTAGAGACATCGATGCGAGCTAATCGGGAACTTCCAGTCTTGATGGCTTGACCGACATCCACTAAAGCTCGCGAAAGGGGCTCGTAGTCCAAAATTAGAGGAGCGGCACGCAATTGCCTGTCCTCACTCACAAAAATTTCAAACCTTATGAGGAAGTTGAGAGCCTGGACATTGACCAAACTTAGCCGAGGAATTGTTCGTTCTTTGTCTGTAAAACTGAAAGGAAGGGTTATGTTAGTCCGAAGAGGCAAATAATCAAAGCTAAAACTGAAATAAGGAGAAGAAAACTCAAGACTAAGATACCTTCCAAAGGGTCTGATCCTACAGTTCCCCACCTGGTGTTCCCGCCCTAATTGGGCAATGAAGACCATTGTGCCATGCTCCGGAGACGATTAAAAGGTCATCTTTCAAGCCTTTGTTGGACTTGGGAAGGCAGGATATTGGCTTCACCTCGTCGGACCTGGATTTCAGGTAATACGACTCGTTAAGGCTATGACATTCATATAGATGAACTACGTCGTGCCATGAGAGGCCGAGGTTCATCTGTTCGTTCAGAGCGTCTATGCACCCTAGGATTCGGAACATGTTCACGGTGCATTGGTGGGGGGCCAGCCTATGACCACGCAGATAATCCCTAGTTATTCTCCCCATAAGGATCATCATTCCTCCCTTTATGAAGGCTATCATCGGAATAGCGACATGCCCCGTCTTTCTCTTGGTTGAGACCTCATCCAAGGAGTAGTATTCTAGACTTACTCCCGGTGGGATACGGTATTTGGCCCTGATGCCTTCCATACCGGCCGGAGAGTCTACTAGTTTCTCAAGCTTACCCATCCCACTAACCCTAGGCAACGCGAAGAAGGTTTACTTAAGGAAGAAGATCCTAAATGCCAGGAAAGGAAACGGAAAGGAAATGAACGCTTACGGGAGCGAAGATCCTAAATCTCTCGAGCTTGTGAAGAACTCACTGGGAATCTTTAAGGGAGTGTCTGTGGAGTTTGAACGCTTTGCAAAAGAAGGTGCTAGAGTGCTCTAGGACGCTTGAGTGCTTTTTCAAAAAATGGGAGTAAGTTCCCTTGGAAATCTTATATACGGGGGAGAAACTGAACGGGCTTACTTCCGCCCAAAGAAATGGGAAAAACATCAGCCGTTAATCAGGCACCCCACCATTGGATTAGAAGGACATAAAGCCACCTAACACAATAATTAGCGTCTCGTGGGTTACGAAATGCCATCAGCAGTAATAAGGCATGTGGGGCTATACCCCCACACGTGTAAGACAATAAATAACCCCATAAGTGTCAAAATCCCGCATTTTCTCCTCGGATAAGAGGGAAAGAACCGGAATTTTGAGGAGCTATTGTAGGGGTAAAGTCCCCAGATCAAACAATGGGCCTTGGGCCCCATATAGAATTTGACTACGTCCAAGAAGAAGGTGTGGGCGCCAAAAGGGCTTTCGGCCCAATTCTTATGGGCCCAGACTTGTTTAAAAGGCAGTCCGAGGAGAAATGTCTCCTCGAACATACTAAGTATGGTTCAAACATGCACCCTACCAGTAATAAAGAATCACTCCAATGAGTATTAGTAGCAGGGATGAGTCCCATAAGCCTGTGAGAGGGAAGATAGTATAGGATGTCAAGGGAGAGACCATAGCTACCACATTAAATGCATGACAGCTACTGTTCTGGCCGCATTAATATGGAGAGGACTGGCAAACAGTGTTACCTTGGCTACTACAACTCACAGAAAGATAGGGGAGATGTCCGATGGGATGGACACTCAAGTAAAGGTCCAGATGATCAACAGGTGTAAGGATCTGATGACTTCAAGGGGGCTATATAAGAGAAGGGAGTCCTCATGAAGAGGGGGACTAAAAAAAAAAAAAAAGAAAAGAAGAACTTAGAACAGAAGAAGGAGAGAAAGACCACCGCCTTTGATCAAGAACAGAGGTGCACCCCATACGTCTCCTCGGACCGAATATCCAATGGACATGAAGGAATTTTCTTATGTTCGATTGTTGAATGGCCCAAAGTTAACTAACACTCACTTTGTTAGGGCCTAGTTCTATAACCCGCTCTCTATAAATTCATTGTCTAGGGCTCCTTGGGCCAGAACCCCATACCTGTTGGGCCTGGGCCCCGAATTGAGTCCCTACAGAGTTGATGAGGTATTTTGAAGAGCCTCAATGACAGATTTGGAATCATTTAAGCACACAACAAAATTCAGATATGTAGGATGGCCAGTTTCAGAGCTTAGAGAGCAACATGTACCTTCCTAATAAAGGTGTCAATTGGAGGCATTAGAGAAGATTGTCAAGGAAAACTTAAGACTTATAGGAACATCAACATTAATTTTTAATCATCCTGTATGTTGTTGGTATCGTTGCCTCTAAAGATATAAGTCAATATTGTTTTATGTTCTATTATTATACTTATTGTGATTAAGTAATTTTTTTTTTCAATTCATGTACGGATCCCCCCCCCCCCCCCCCCCCCCCCCCCCCAGTGCGTGGTGAGAACTAGGTCAATTTTGTATTTGTCTACAAATTTTCTGAATGATGAAAATGAAAAGTTAGTTAGGAACATTCTCGTCCAAAATATGTTACACTTTTATCTCAAAATTTTGTCTTTTTATTTTTGTGAAGGGCATCTCAATATCTCATAAAGACAAAAGCACATTGCAAGTCCTTTTTTTTTTTTTTTTTTTTTTTTTTTTTTCCATAATGGTAATCTTTTGCCAGTTATTGAGTATGTTTGTAAGACGGATTACCTAGCTTGTATTTCATTTTCTTGATTTATGGTATTGTGAATTATAAATAAAAAAGCACATCACCATATTGCTATTGTTAAATAATAGTATTGATACACCATGTTGAATATGCTAGTATGGATGCAAAAACGAAAGCATAAAGTGTAGAACACAATAACATACAAGGGTTACATGATTCAGCCTAATGAACTACATTCATGGAGGAAAACCTAAATGACTATATTAATAATATATTAAAGTGTAATACAAATCTTGTGTTACAATAAATCATAACATGTATATATATAATAGACTAAACTCTAGACTAATAGACTTCAAGTACAAGTAGGAGACTTGGCTTGCATACAAAGTAGATTTAGGCTTGGACTTATTCTAATGGGCTAATATATTTCTAACACCCCCTCTCAAACTCAAGATGGAAACTTGATGAAATCTTGAGATTTGATAAAGTTAAGAAGATCCCTTGAATAAATTTTGGCTTTATGATAGTGGTTTAAGGAAGGCAATAGTCTTGCAGTGTTGATGCGACTTCTAACGGTGGCATGACTATACCGGAGAGTTTTGACAGCAACAGTGGAAAGCCAAAGAAGATGAATGCAGCGAAGAAACACCGAGGAAGACAAAGATTTCTCTTGATACACTGTAAGGACAGAAAACCATGGCCACAGGAAGGTAGTTCTGATACCATGTTAAATATTAGCATTAATACACCATGTTGAACATGCTAGTATGGATGTGGAAGCGAAAACATAAAGTGTAGAACACCAAAACACATGAAGGTTACGTGATTCAGCCTAATGACCTACATCCACGGAGGAAATCCTAAAGGGCTACATCACTAATATATTAGAGTGTAGTACAAATCTTGTATTATAATAAACCATAACATGTGTATATACAGTAAACTAAACCCTAGACTAATAAACTTCTAATACAAGTAGGAGGCTTAGCTTGCACACAAAGTAGAATTAGGCTTTGGCTTATTCTAATGGGCTAATATATCTCTAACAGTTACAATTTACAAATCTTAAGGTACATATATTATCTTAAAGAAAAGTTACTTTGGCATAGATCAATCATCAATTCATGATCCATGAATTCTAGAAGTGAAAAGGTTGAGAGAAAATACAATAATGGTAATTACAAAGAAATAAACAGCAATAACAAAGAAAACTCTATAAAAACAGGTAAGTGAAGAAAAAGTATTACAATGAAAAAAAATTTCTCTCCGTACTCCCACTGGTACTCTCTCCCCTTTACCTTTCCCCTAACATCGTAGCTAGGACACCCTCATCTGTCCACCTCCTCCCCCATTTACCACCCTATCAAACCATCTCCCTCTCTCGTCCATCATTGTGAAAATACTACCCTCCTTCCTTTATCACCATAGAGGTTTCGGACCTCATCTCTCGTACAGAAAAAGTATCCTACGAAGAAGCTAGATTAGATCTCCCTCCAAACCAAGGCCCTACCACCTTTCCAAAACTCATACTCCTTGCCAAACTTATCACAACAAAGATATAGGTCTCGCCTATGTTAGGGATGTGGTACTGAAGGCCTGGAACTCGATCTACCCACTGGAGGTGAAACGAATGGATAAGGACATCTTTATGTTCTCTTTCAGCCACGAAGTGGATGCCTATAGAGCATACCACAGACGACCATGGTCTTGCAAGGGAGGCCACCTCATTCTCAAAAAATGGAGCCCAGAAGTCACCTAGCAAGAAGTAGAGTTTTCCTCGTCAACTTTCTAGGTCTAAGTCCATGGTTTCCCTGCCTTGTGGAATATTGAGGATAACCTTAGGAAGATAGGTTCGAGGCTAGGAGAAGTTGTTGAAGTGGATCTAGTCGGTGAACCAGGCAGTGCATGGAAAAAATTTCTCAGAATTCGTGTGGATATCCCTATGGGAAAACCACTACTCCTTGGCCTCTTCCTTCCTTGACCAAACAATACTGACTCTTAGATTGGTTTAAAATATGAAAAGCTCACAGATGTTTGTTACAAGTGTGGAATTATAAGGCATGAAGAAAGATCGTATAGAGGCACCATATTCCAACTCTGCAACTCCAACGGTGCTAGGTTCAAAGCTACCGGACCATGGCTTCGACTTGGTCACGATACCCATCCACCTGGGGTTTTTGAGCAAGTAGAATTGTGTTCGGGATGTTTCCTCTTCTATTAGGCTTGTCTAGATCAAATGCCATGAATTCTCCACAATCATAACCCCCCCCTTTAGCTCATAGTTCTCCTCTACTTGTGAGTGTTTGGTCCCCTCCACCCGCTAATTGCATCAAGATCAACATAGATGCTGCCATCTTTGATATGAATGTTGCTATTGCTATGGTGGCCCATGATCACCGTGGAGTGCCAATCAAAATATGGGCAAGGTTTTTTAAGAAGACAACTCCTTTCTAAGCTGAAACTGCAGCTTTGCTTTAGGCTATTCAACTTGCTAAAGTTGAGAATTGGAGCCGTGTTATCTTCGAAGGGGATGCCAAGATATGTTTTGATGCCATCAACGCTCCTAGCCAACCTTTCCCTTGGTGCATTCGAACCTAGCTGCTTAATACCATTGCTTTAGCTAATTTCTTCTTCTCTTGTTCATTTGTTTGGATTAGTAGGTCTGGTAATGGTGTTGCACACCAAGTAGCTAGATTTTCCTTACTTTCCCGTTTAGCTTTTGTGTTTTTTTTTTAGATAACTTGCCCCCTGCCTTGTTGGCTCTTTGTAACGCAGATTATCCCCCTTGTTTCTTTTTCATCTAGTGATGCATTGCATATTATCAAAAAAAAAAAAAAAAAAAAAAAAAAAACTCTATATTTGTACAAAGGTGTTGACCTTACAATTATGCACATTTGTCTAGTAGAAATGTTCAAACTAAAACACCAAAGAAATATAGTCCTTACTCCTTCAACATTACCAATTATTATCCTTTTTCTTTGCCCCCCCCCCCCCCCAAAAAAAAAAAAATCTTTTGAATCTGAAGTGAACTAGCTGGATTAATGCCAAACTAAGACTAATCCTATAAAAGAAATTTTTTTTTAAAGGAAAATTATAAATTAAAAATTGGCCTGAAGACTGTTACTTATCCTTTTTCTTTTTATAGAGCAGCTAACATTAATGGAATAATGGTAATGTTGTTGTAGATACTGCTAAATGTATTCATTCCTTAGTTAACTCCTAAACCTAAACGGAACTGGACCGGACCGGGAGGTCAGACCGTGAAAACCGAGAACCGAGATGAAAATAGGTTTTTTAAGCATAAAGAACCAGACATATGTGGCAATTCTGTGAACCCCTAAAACCAGGGTTGTACCGCATGAACCGGTGGCAAGAACTGTGCAGTCCAGCCCCTTAGCAATTTTTATTATTATTTATTTTTATAAAAACAACTTAACACAATTTTATTATACTTAATTAAATTATCCATCTCTTACAATGAATAAAAAAAAATTATAATTAAAATCCTTCAAAGATATTCAACTTTACTTTAAAAATTAATCATAAATTTCAATGTTTTCATGGTTATTATTTTATTTTATTAACTTTCTTATTTAATTATTAAATATATGCTTGAAAATCATTAAATTTCCCTTACATATATAGATATATTAGTCAATTTTGCTAGTTTTATAAATTTAATATTTATATTTAGGCTTTAATTAATTATTAAATTAATTATGATATCATCACGGTTCGACCTTAGTTCGATTTCAAAAACCTTGAACCTCTCCTTTTTATGGTTCAATGAACGGTCTGGGTCTAAAAATTTTGATGTTAGATACCCAATAATACGTTTCTAGAGGATTGAAATAATTGTTAATAATTAGAGAGTCAATATTCCGGAATTAGACTTTTTCTTAGCACATCGAAGATAACTACGCTGAGAGTCAAAGACAAAACAAGGTCCACTCATCGTGCGGCCCACAAGAATCCAAAGACTTCAACCATTTCGCCCAACACTGTCTCCTCCTACTACATAAATAATAAAAATTAAAAATTAAAAAGAATACCAAATTCTAAGACCCAGTAAAATACCATATCTGTTCATGTTATGTGGCAAATTGTTAGCGGTTGAGAAAATGTTATGGGTTAATATCAAAGTAATAAACAATCTGTAAATTTATCCAAAAATAATCTAACTTTCATGCTAATCTCTTGTTTCTCGAGAAATTACACCGTTCTTGTAATAAATCATATTACTTATCCTTCATAAAGGGAAAAATGTTAACAAATATTAAGAGCATTAGTTAATAAATCATTTAAGAAAATTTTGACTCCTTTACCTAAAAAACTTCTACGTGTTTAAATTTTGTTGAAACAGTTTAACAAAGAAGTTAGTCTCTATTTAATTTTTTTTTTTTTTTTTTATCTTAAACTGACTCAACAATTTCTTTTAGTGAAGTAATAGGCAAAGGACGTGGTTAAGTATAATTTCACCTTTTTCCCAATCCCTGATTGGTCCACGTATACAACGTGTAATGCGTGCGTGGCGTTGACCACACACCACCCTCTCCTAGGCGATGTGCACGATCCGAGCTCTTGATCCAGGCACTACCTTCTAAAATAGAAACTAAACAAAAACATAAAAATCCATAACCAACAGGAAAAAAGATTTTAGAGAGAGAAACCAGAAAAATGTCAGAGAGCGAAAGATTTTAGAGAGAGAAAGAGAAAAAACGGAGAAATAGAGCGAATTTGGCGAGGAACGAACGATGATTCACAGTAACGGAAACAATGGCTACGGTAACGGAGTGATGACGTCAGCGTCTCCCACAACGACGTCGTTGTCTCCTTCTTCAGCTTCAGCGAATGGGCAATCGACGCAGCAGCAGCAAGGGTTGAAGACGTACTTCAAAACCCCAGAAGGAAGGTACAAGCTCCATTCCGAGAAGACTCACCCTCCTGGTATTCTTCCTTATTCCCATGGCAAATCAGTTTCTCAGGTAGGGTTCTTCTAATCTTTCTCCAAATTTTCCTTTCCTTTTTTTTTTTTTTTTTTTTTTTTTGGTTGCCGAGAAAATGAGGTAGAAAAGTAGGAACCGAGAGAAAGATCAGTTCTTTAACCTAGTTTGATTGGAATTAGTTGTAGCAGACTCGATCGATATGTTTCTTGAATCGCAAATTGCTGATTTTCAAAATTGTGGCAAATGATACTATGCAAATCTTGAATTTTTCAAATTTTTTTTGAAGAATTGACTTTTTATTTTATTTTTTTTTTTTTTGGGGATGTGATTTTTCAGATAACTCTAGCGCATCTCAAGGAAAAGCCTACACAAGCTGGGTCAGCGTCGAGCTCGGGTGCGAGCACGAGTAGTGGAGTTAGATATGCTGCTGCAAGGCTGTTAGGGGTAGGGGGTGGGAATGGCAGTCGAGCCCTTAGTTTTGTAGGAGGGAATGGCACGAGTAAAGCCGCTAATGGAACTAGTAGAAGTAGTTCATTGGCAGCGTCAAATGGTAGTCACTCTATGCTTAATTCGAATTATGATGGTAAAGGGACATATATGATATTCAATGTTGGGGATAGTTTATTTGTCAGCGACCTCAATACACAAGATAAGGTAATTTCGTGTCCTTGGGGTGTCGTTGTTGGTGATATTTGCGTCTTTGTTTGTAAATGATATTGATGATATTTCATTTTTTATGCAGGATCCTATTAAATCGTTACATTTTAGCACTTCAAATCCTATCTGCCACTCATTTGATCCTGAAGCCAAGGATGGACATGACTTGCTTATAGGATTGAACTCGGGAGATGGTAGGTGTTTTTTTTTTTTTTTTTTTGGTATGATATGATTTATGGGGGTTCTTATAGGAAGAAGTTGTTTTGACTTGTTCATTTTGTATGTTATTGTAGTTTACTCAGTGTCTCTGAGACAACAATTACAAGATGTTGGGAAGAAGCTTGTTGGTGCCCAACACTATAACAAGGAAGGTTCGGTCACAAACAGGCAAGACTAGTTTCATTTTTATTTTGGTTCTTTTCTCATTCACTATTTGTTATACTTTCCCATACTCACAGCATGCCCATGTTAAAATTCATTCTATATATAGGGTAAACAACTTTGTTTTTGGGACTGCAACCAGAATAAATGTTGATAGAATTTTTCTTTTTTTCTTTTTTTCTTTTTTTAGGTTTTCATATTTTGTTTTTGTATTTGGACTTATTGTAGTTGAGGTTTTTATGGGATGTAATTGTGGCTTCGTTAAGACTTTTCTTATTGATGTAATCCTTGAAGCTTATTAAAAAGAATCTTCATCAATTGTTTGAAGCATTGTATTTTGAAGAAGAATTTTCTGGTTAGTATTTCTCTACAACTTGGAGGTGATTCCAAGCACTCTCTGGTGGTGTAGCTTAGTGTTTTGTGTCCCATTCCCTTTTACCTAATATTTCTATTTTTCTTACCCCACATGTCAATGCATTAATTTGGCATCAGAACATATCGGATCCCCTTTAGCCACCCCAAAACCAGAAACTAAACCCCCTGATGACTCAAATTAAAGTGAAAGTACTTACCTCACAAGTTCATAGCCTGTTTGAACCATATTTAGTTAACCCACAAGATATTCACCAGTACCAAAGTTGGCACCACTGTCTCCAAGAAAACCTTGAAACCCACCACCTCTCTTATGAAGCCCATCACTCCTATCTTTGCAAGATTGAGCCATTGAAGCCCCATCACAAAAAAAACAACCCTACCAGCGTCCATCTTCACCAATTTCAACTCCTTAGAAAACTTTGTACCCATAAACCTGTGTCAAATCCAACCCATATGGGTCAAACCCATGTCCACGGACGCTAGGCGCCCACAACCTCGTCCACACTAGATCGCCCAGATCCCCATTACAAAGTCTATTGTTCTTTTAAATTTCTTTATCTGTGAAAGCATTTCTATAGTAATTCTCAATCACCATCAAGCTTGTTGAGTCCTCGTCTCTCAATTCTCTCACAATGATGTTGATTAAAGCTCATACCTTGGCAAGCAGATCCACTGTGGCTCTCATTACTGGGTCGCAAACTAACTTAAGATTTTGTCTCAGCAATGTGTGTTGTAGTCTTGCATGGTCTTTGTGCATCGTGCCTCCACTAGAAGTTCATCGGAGATGTGCTTCATCTTCGTTACTTAGGCCATATCGCTGCTCAATATGTCTCGACATGCATTCATAGAAACTGGGATCGAGCACCTTTTTAGCTGGTCCTCGAACATGCCATTTAAGGGTGCTAACTATCTCTCACTCGTAGCAAATTGGTTCATGAGCTCATAACAAGAATAGATTTAAAAAATTGACTAGGTACTGGGCTGATGTCCAACTCAATTACAAAAGAAAGCAAGTGGGAATTGTTGTCTTCATTAGAGTTTGTTTGTGCAAGTTTGAAGCCCATTTGCCTTGCTTGAAAGTCAGGACACACAAGTCACTTCTGAAGCCTAGTCATTAGTCATAGATCTAGCCAGCACAGAAATGTAATTCAAGTCAAGACCAGGTCATAAGTCATAACTAGCCCAACTTAGGTTCTTGTTACAATTATTTGTTAAACTTATCATTCTAGTGGTGATTTTATTGGGGACATTTACATTTGATATTTTTCAAGACTCATGGATTTTCGCCAATCGATACTTGAGGTTGAACAATTCGTTGAACAAACATGTTTGTTAGATGACAAGTTTAGGTTTGCCAAAATGACACTCATAGGTAGAGATTAGGATTATTGGTACGATATTGATAACCTTCGCTTTGGAAGGGATAAGCCTACCATAGCTGAATAGGAAGAAATGAAAGAAAAACTTAGAGAGATACATCTACCCCCAACCCTATCAAGAGTGATATCTACCCGAATCATGTTAGCGTGTTGCATGGTTTCATGTTCTAAATCCCAGTCAGTCATGGAGCCTCCTCAAATAATAGAAGTCATCCAAGACCTGTTGTGAGGATCAAATTAATGGATCTTTCCTCCAACAGGATGACATGACAATGAAAATACTGCTTCCCACATATGATAGAATGTTGGTATTTAAGATGTTGGTGATGAAGGGACATCAAGTATAACTTGAACCTAGTGTTAAAAAAGAAATACAGATGCCAACAAAAATGTGGACTTAAATACGACTTAGACCATGTGTAGTAGAATTAATACAGCATGTTGGAGAGTCACTACTTGATGAAGAGAACGTTCAACCAGAGAGAAGAATTAGAGAGTGCAGATGTTTAATGCATATGCTACTCATCAAGCCTTCATGGTGCACGGAGTGAAAAGGCTTGAAACAATGGTGATTCATTAGGATGAAGGTAACATTGTGACATTAGTGACACTTTTTTATTTGAATCTAAAAAATAACATATGAATAAAAAATAATTCTTTTCTTTTGGTATTTGGAGATTCTATCTGCTAGCTTTATAGTAGGATTCAGTTCCCAAGTGTCTCTTTCAATAAGAACTTAAAATTATAGTTCTGAAATTTAATTGAAAACATTCTGTCATTAACCTGATTTTGGGGTGACTTCTGGAGAACCCATGTCATTTTTTAAACCTCATTTCAATACTTTTTTCTCTTCTTCAGCAATAGTATCTTCTCCTTTAGGCAAAGTCGAATGTGTCACCATCTGGTGTTCCCAATAAATAGTGTGGGTAAAGGAACTGTTTCATTCTGACAGAGAATTTCCATCCTCAAAGAGTTTCAACTAAGTAACTATTAATACCTGCTTATCCTCAACGGAGTTGATTCAGCCACATGCCTTTATTAAGACAGGTTTAAAATTCTCTATAAAAAGACAGAATAACCACCTACAGTAATGGAATCATTAGAAGTCTTGGAACCAAGAGACTCTCATATCATCGAGTTGTTAGAATAATGATTTAATTATTAAATTCATTCTTTCCCATCAACTTAAGCTTTTAGGATAAGTGGTAATTTATTATGGTATTAGCGCAAGCAGTGTTGAGTTCGAATCCTGTCTTTACTCTACCTTCCATTTAAAGTTAAAAAATTCTACATGTTAGGACCTGCTTATTGATATGAAATGTTGGCCTACATATGTGGAGTGTTAGAATAATATTTAAGTGATTAAATTTACCATTTTCTATCATTTTAAGCTTTTGGGACAAGTACAAATTCTGAAAATATTGATGTATTGGATCTATCATCAAGGTCATCAACCTTGACAAAAAATGGTTGACCAAGACAACATAACTTATAAAGTTTGATCAATGTATTTACAGTACTCTATGTCTATGCATGATGGTTTTGATAGTCATTAGAGTTGGAAGTTTAGAAGAAAAAAGTGAAGTCCTGCAGATATTCTACATTCCCTAGGTTGTAATTGTATAAAAAGTAGTAGATATTATTTTAGTTGAATCATTCTTTGAATTTTCATGAAGTTTCTGTGTGGGTTAAAGTGGTACATTTTGAGATAATTTATGTCATTCATTGTAAATTTGGGTCCTACCATGAATGGGTATTAGGTTAGATGTACGTTGGTTTTTCTAGACTATACAAAATGAAAAAGAGAAAAGGGAAAGAAAAAAAAAAGGAAAAAAAAGAGGGGGGTTGGGGGGGTGTTGACGAATTTTGGAGCAAATACTTTTTGTGTTGCAAGTTGTGGCATTTTTATTTAATTTAATGATAAGATGTGTGCATGTGTGATGTAATTACTAGTCTTAATGTGCAAACTGACTAGTTGTTTTTAACAGCCGATGTACCAGTGTTGCATGGGTTCCCAAAGCTGATGGTGCTTTTGTTGTTGCTCATGCTGATGGAAACTTGTATGTGTATGAAAAGGCAAGCCTCAACTTTATTCAATGTGCCTATTCTTGGCCTGCCTTTACTGTTATTTTCTGCTCTATTGCACAAGCTAAATCAAGTGTAACTTCCATTTTTATTCTAGAGTAAGGATGGTACCGGTGATACTACATTTCCAGTTGTAAAGGATCAAAATCAGTTTTCTGTGGCACATGCAAGGTCCAGTAAGGTAGTTTTATTTGATATTCTTATTGCATCCTGATCCCTTTTTGTATTCAAGCAGTTCATTGCAATTCTAAAATCGGCTACGTCAAATCCAGTGTGGCTTTCAAGATTACCAGATAAATAATGATTTATGCAGGTTGTTCTTATACAAATACTAATGCAGCAAAATACACAAAGAGGGTATACTAAGAATTAAGAAGAAATGAGAGTTGCTTAGAGTAGGTCACAGGTGGACACACCTCTGCACAGAGAACCAATCTCTGAAACAATAGTAAAAAGCTTTGAATTCATTTACTAACTAGTCATTCAATTACAATATTTCATGGAATTTATACTGCTAAGCCTAGAGGTTGAACTAGCTGTAACAGAAAGTAACTAATTGATAACAGAATCAGTTATAGTAGTTATGTCAACTTACTGTCCAACTCAGCACACGTGCACTAATGGATTTCAACTACTAACAATTAACTAGCAAGTTTTTCAATTATGCTGACATCACAATCTGAGATGCCCCTGCATCAATTGCTCATAACTGTGGCAAATTAAAAAGCAGTTTTAGGTTTTAACCAGCAATGTGGTTTTGTCTGTGTGCTATGTCAAGCTGTTGGACAGTTGAGTGGTCATAACATATTCCAAGCCTATGCAAATAATTTTACATTATCCTAATTAAAACATAATCAATTGTGTTTAACTATTTAAAGTGGGGGACACAGGGACAACTTATTGTCAACAATTTGTGATGTTTAAAGCTTCATTAATTGTCTGTAACTTAATGTCAACAATTTTAAAACATCACAAATTGTCTGCATACAACTCAGCTAATAATTATAAAACCTTTTTCTTTTGGTTATTTTCTAAATTTTATAGAAGATACAAACCCGAACCCATCTGCTTTTATTGTTTCCCTCCTCCTCTCCTCATGGTTTCGTTATCTATTTCATCTTCAATTTTTTATTTGCTGAGTAATCCACTTCTAATTTAATGGTTTGTTTGCAGAGTAATCCACTTTTAATTTAATGTTTTGTTTGCAGAGTAATCCAATTGCTAGATGGCATATCTGCCAAAGTTCAATCAACGGCATTGCTTTCTCTACTGATGGTGCATATTTGGCAACTGTTGGTAGAGATGGTATTCTCTTGATCCACTATTCTTGTGATTTTACAAGTATCACTTATTATAAAGGTACTGATATTGAGCACTTTAATGTAGGATATCTACGGGTATTTGACTACCAAAAAGAACAACTAATATGCGGTGGAAAAAGTTATTATGGTGCTCTTCTATGTTGTGCCTGGAGGTAATTTGATATGTATGAGATTATTGCTTAGTCAATGTTTCCTCATTTATATATTTTCAGAATCTTCTAATTACACACCACATAGTGTTTCCTTATTACTTTCTCAAAAAAAAAAAAAAAAATAGTGTTTCCTTATTATTACTTATCAAAAAAAAAAAGTGTTTCCTTATTACTAATTCTTTAAAAAAAATTAATTAATTACTCTGCTTCTTCCTGTTTCTCAGTATGGATGGAAAATACATCCTGACAGGTGGTGAAGATGATCTAGTTACAGTTTGGAGTATGGAAGATCGGAAGGTAGTTGCATGGGGTGAAGGGCACAACTCATGGGTAAAGTTTTGCTAAATTGTTAACTATTTAAATCAAGATTTGATAAATTTGATATGAGTTGCATATATATTGCCATCTTAAACATTTTAAAGAGGATGGCTTGCAGGTAAGTGGAGTGGCTTTTGACTCGTATTGGTCATCACCAACATCGGATGGCACAGAAGAAAGTGTAATGTACCGGTTTGGTTCTGTTGGTCAGGTAATTTGTGCTCTCACACCCTTCCCCCCTTCTTTTCCAAACAAAAACACAAAAAACCAGAAGGGAAAAATAAAAAGAAAGAAATAGAAGAACAAGTGTTGCTGCATTTATTATCTGTTTAAAGCTGTTATTTGCTGCAAATATACAATGATGGGTATCTTTAACTGAAGTAAAGACCCATTTATTTACTTTAATATAGAAATAGTAGGTAACTTACTTTTAAGGAATTGGTACGTCCATTATCTTCACATGTAAAAGCTTCCTGGTGGTGTTCTCCTATCCAGGCCTTGTTGTTGTTGTTGTTGTTGTTATTGCATGGTTCCTTCTTTGAATTGATTGCCATCTTTATTTTTTGGTAATCGTATCATTAAGTTTCAACAATGGTTGTGAAGATTACAAATTCATTTACATGTTGGAGTAATTGTTTCAGATAAAAAAGGTCAGAAGTGCCAGGTGCCTTTTGGTTATGATGATGAGTTTAAACTTTTCAAATGAAAAACGATTGGACAAGTATCTGCTTGGACAAATAGCATAAATAGGTTGTATTATGTGTAAGGCTGTTGGAAAAATTAGGACTTATGGTAGGTGCATTGGAAACTTGATGGTAAGAAGCTGGGCCTTGCTTTGTTAGGAACCATGTCCAGAGGTATTGCCTAAATGTTGATAAAGGTCTTCAATTTTCCACCATTACTTTTTAAATCAGGAAGTAGTAAAAATCAAGACCGTGTGGTTTTTCATCTCATAATAATCCAACTTCATGTGCCCTGACATGGTTACATTTCTACTACCATACATTATTAAAAGATTTTATGCACAACGTTTTACTTTTTATCTGATTTTTGTCGTGCATTCATATTATCCTGGAAGTGATTTCTAGTATTCGTTTGTGTCCTGCCTTGCTCCTATCGAAAAGTATGTACTATTTTCTAAATCTGCCACTTGGTGATATGTTTACAGGATACACAGTTGCTTTTGTGGGATTTATCAATGGATGAGATCGTAGTACCGCTTCGCCGTTGTCCACCTGGTGGGTCCCCCACTTTCAGCACCGGAAGCCAATCATCTCATTGGGACAGCATTTGCCCAGTGGGCACTCTACAACCTGCTCCAAGCATGCGAGATGTGCCTAAGCTCTCCCCATTAGTCGCCCACCGTGTTCATTCAGAACCCTTATCTGGCTTAATTTTTACTGAGGAATCTATTCTCACCGCATGTCGGGAAGGGTATGTAAAGATTTGGGTGAGACCATCAAATTCTGAAAGCCAATCAAGCAACCCAGAAATTCCTGTAGGTAATAGTTCAAAGGAGATACCGCCAGTGCCAGGCAAAACTGGTGCCTCTAGTTACAAGTCTGTACATCTGTAAGATAACACGAGAAGTGTCTTAGTTGGTGTTTCACGGCTATATGTTGTTCCCGCAATACCCAATTGGCCTCTGTTCTTACATGATTGCCGATGTTTTTGATGTCTTTGCTTTTCCTTTTCGTTCATATTTTTTTTCTCAACAAAAAGCATGGCGATACTAATCTGTGGAAAACGAGGCTTGCTGGGATAGCTTTCTCCTTAACCTTCTTACAAATTTCCTCTCGCGTGGGCACGTGTGCCCATATGAAAAAGACTATAGAACCCATTTCTGAGGGAAAACATGAGTCATTTGCCAATGCCTTGCTCACTGAAGGAGGTAAAACATTCTTAGCACTAAACACCTTGACACACTGTTAACGATCACTAATCTCTTAAAAAATATTTCAATCTTTTTATCTTTAGGGAAAAGTACACTTTAGTACTCTAAATTATGCATTAAATTACATTTTGCACCTTAAACTATTCAACATTCCAACTGCACACTTCTCACCTTAAATTATCATAATTATCACACTTTGCACCTTGATATTATTTTTGCTATTATATTTAACATAATCTTGCTGCATGTGACAAACACATACTTCTTGCTTAGGTGGAACAACGTTAAAAGACAAACACTCTTCTTCAAAATCAATTAAAACAAAACCCAAATTTTTCCACATCTCCCTCTTGTCTCGTGTGTATCATCCTCTTCCCCAAATTCAGTTTCAAAATATTTAAATTTACCTCTCTAATTCCATAGCAAAATTCATTTACAGTACCCCCATCCACCTTCCCTGAATCATTGTTTGTTTTGTTTTCATCATTAGACAGACAGTTCTAAATACTGAGTATTTTATAGTCCACACAATGTCAGACATCTCATCTTGGGGCAAGCTTAAACCTTGTCGCTTTATTGATCTGTGCAAGTCACAGAAATATTTTGGGTCTTGCAGTCTAATATACTCAAGCAACAACTTCTCATGATTGGGGATCCAGTTCCTTGGAAATGGAGTGTAATCACGAGAGGGAATCATAGACATGTGAGAAAAGTGAACTCCTTCAATAGCATCTACAAGTCCCATCCTCAAAAGATCTGAATATAGGTGCTGAATTGTTACTGCTCTCCCTCAATGGACGGCTAAGATCACGTGAAGCTATTTTATACACCTTGGCACAAGACTTTATACCATACCTTGAAGCATAAAGTTTAGCCAGAGAGCTCCTAATCACATAAGCACAAAACCCAATAATTTTCTTGCGATTATCAGCATATCTGTACTAATCAAAGGAGCGGAAGTGGGTAAAATGCAAAGGAGCGGTGAAGAAGTTGAAGTTCGCAATAATAGGGTCTTGGGTTTTGTTTTAATTGATTTTGAAAAAGGGTGTCTCAGTCTTTTAACTTTATTTCACTTAAGCAAGAAGCATGTACTTGTCACATGCAACAAGATTCTGTTAAATATAATAGCAAAAATAACACTAGATACAAAGTGTGATAGTTTAAGATGTAAAGTGTGCAATCGAATATTTTAGAATACAATGTATAATTTAGTGCATAGTTTAAGGTGGTAAAGTGTAATTTTCCCCTATCTTTATAATACAATAGTGCAGTTCTGTTACATAAATCAACAAATTCCATGTTCATTAATACAATGCACAAACCAGTTCACAATTCAACAGTAGAATATTGATGAGACTAGCAAGACTTTCTAATTTGAAAGTAGAACGAAACAAAGACGAGTGCAGCGGGCACTTAGAGTTGTGCTTTCTTCACATATCAGATTCAGAGTTGACTTCATTCGTTTATTTTTTTTCACATTTTGGATTTTTATCAAATTGCTAGAGCCTAGAGGGCACCATATTTATAAATTAGATAGAGAGAAAGCAACGTATATTTAGGAGTTTTCGTTCTTTCACTACTTTCTCATTTCGGGTTTTTACCAAATAGTAGGGGATCATATCTATTAACTACATAAAATAAAATAAATAAAAGGAAAAATAAATAAAAATAAAGCACAGCAAAATCATAAACTAAATAGAGAGAAAACACAACAAGAAAATGATACGTTGAAATAGAGTGAAACAAGCCTTTAATATACCTTGATTAGTCATGGTTAGCTACGCCACTTTGGACAATCACTTCAACAATAGTGTCTTCTCAACCAAAAAAAAAAAAAAAAAAACTTCAACAATAGTGTACGTAAAAGACTACCAGCACACTATTGGGTTAGGATTCCGACAAGGCAAGTCTTCCCAAGGGTGATTTGTTTTGTGAAACTTTAGTCAAAAACATCAGAACTTAGAATTTTTGTTGGAGAGAGAGAGACTAATCTATCTATCTATCTATCTATATATATATATATATATATATAATATTTTTTTTTTTTAGAAACCGATAAGAAATTTTATTAATGCAAATCAAACTGGAAAATATCTTCCAAATCACGTGGTAGATCTTCTAACCACACATCAAAATCAGTAGATGCAACTGCTCTACGAGCGAGGGCATGAGCAAGTTTATTCCCCTCTCTCTTTACATGACAAAAACTACAATCAACATTAGAAACTAAACTATGAATATCAGCAATAACATGACCAAACATAGACCTTGAAGGCCTAGCAGCAACTAAGGCTTGGATAACCCGTAAGGAATCACCCTCCACCACCATAGACTGAAGACAAAGCTCCTTGGCAAAAACGACGACTCGACTAGCAGCAAGAGCCTCTACCATGTCCATGGAACCTGGGTATCTAATTTTTTGGCTCAAAGCACCAATGACCAAACCTGCTGAATCCCTTATTACCACTCTGAGACCTGCACAAGCCTGCTCCTCAAAAAAAGCTCCATCAAAGTTTATTTTATACATACCAGAAGCCGGCAATTTCCATCGAGAGTCGCTGCTGCGAACAACCATCTGGGGAACCTTTTTATGCACATCATGGAACTCTTTCAGCAGATCAGAAGCATGCCGACACACCTCCCCAATCCCCCAAGCTTGCTGCCTCAACCTTACCCTGTTACGATGCTCCCATATGCACCATGCAACCATAACAAAATGCTCCACCAACCTAGGAGAAGCCTCCTTACGCAAAAACAAAAGAGCATCGGCAAAACTGGAGATATGCTTGGAATGCATAAAAGAAAAACTCTGATCAGACATATATATATATATATATATTAATAGGTAAAGCTGAGAAAAAATCTAATTAGGTTATAAATTAAATTCCAATTGTTGTCTAATTTTGCGCCACGTGTCATATTTAAGTTTTCTATTTTTTTTTTTTTTTTTGCTCTAGGTGAGTTAATGAGGTGCAATAGACGAAGAGTCTAACATAAATAAATCATATGTATATATATATATATATATATTATAGTAAAGCTAAAGAAAATCTAATTAGGTTCTAAATTGGATTCTAATTATTTTCTAATTTTGCGCCATGTGTCCTATTTAAGTTTTTTTTTTTTTTTTTTTTTTTTTTTTTTTTTCGGTTCTAGGTGAGTTAATGAAGTGCAAAAGACGAAAAGTCTAATATAAATAAATCATCAAGAACTCAATAAAAATTTAAAAAAAAAAAAAAAAAGTAAACTCATGTGTATATCCAAAAGAAATTAAAATTAAAAAAAAAAAATAGAGGGAGAGAGAGAGAGAGAGAGAGAGTATAATTTGAATCCATATATGTGTGTAATTGTAATTTTTTTTTTTAATTGTACTGTGCATATGCACGAGTTATACGCTAGTATTTCTTAAAAAGTGGGTATTAGAAAATTTTGGTTTAAAAGAGGGAAGCTATCTAGTGGCAAAATGAATTTGGGTTAAGTGCAACTAAGGTTAAAAAAATGGTAGTGGTTAGTTTTGGCTAAAAGAAGCTAGGGTTAAAATAGGTTAGTGGACAGTTTTGCTGATTAGAAAGCTACCTCAAAATTTTTAAATATCTGGCAATATTTTATTGGTTGAAAGGACCACTTTAGCAGTCCTCCCGTTGGTCCTTATAATTTCTCTCTCTTTTATGCCTCCTGATGCAATTCCCTGCAAATTATTCAACGGTTTCTTTTATTTTTCCCCCTCTAAATAATAAGATAGTTAGCCAATTGCAGTTTGTCATTCTTGTTTTCTATGATTACTTTGACGCTCTTAATTCTACTTTTAAAAATCCATATTTAGCAACTACTCTAAAGCAATACTTTCGGTTTAAAGGGTTCCCCTTTTCTTTTCCTCCATTTTCTACTTGGGTCCTATAAATGATATTAATATATTGAAGAGGTATTCATGATCTTTCTAGCTCCATTTTCTACTTGGGTCCTATAAATGATAAAAATATATTGAAGGGCTATTCATAATCTTTCTTGCTCTTAATTTTTGTAGAAAAACGTCTTAAATACCAAGCAATTGCAAACAATTAGCTAATAATTAGGGGCTGTAATCTGTTCTCTTAATGTCTTTGTTCTGCTTTATCCTCTTATTTTCTTTCCAGAATCCTCCAATTCTCTCTAATTTTTATTGTTAAAAATTAAATAAATATCATGTGTCACATATTTTGTTAAAAATTAGAGGAAATTGTAGAAGGTCCTTTCCCTGCAAGTAATGCTGCATTTTTTTTTTTTTTTTAAGGGAAAAAAAAAAAGCTTAAACACTCAAAACACCTAACGAACTTCCCATTAGTGCTCATTCTTATTGCTTGTCCCCCATACTATGCTATAAATCTTTTCGCGTACCCCGCTTTCACTGCTCATTCTTTTTGCATGCTCCATTGCAATTCCAACCCCACCGCAACCCTTAAGCCTTAACCCACCAAAAGTTGGGTTAAGGTACTAACTTAATCCGCCAAGAGTTTTGCCACAAGTTTATGAAATGGAGAGGGAAAGAGAGGATAGTGCAACCAAATATTTTCTTGTTCTGTGTTCTTATATGAGAAAATTCATTTTTAGGATACTTTCCGTGGGTACCATCCCCAATCACATTGCCTTCATCATGGATGGAAACCGGAGATATGCTAAGAAGCAGTCTACGGGCCGATGATGCTGCCGGCCACAAGGCTGGCTTTTTAGCTCTAACGTCTATGCTCAAGTACTGCTATGAACTGGGAATCAAGTGTGTATCGATCTATGCCTTTAGCATTGATAATTTCAAACGACGGCCTAATGAAGTTCAATATGTGATGGATCTGACGCTTAAGAAAATCCAGGGGTTACTTAAGGAAAAAAGTATTGTGCAAAAGTATGGTGCCACCGTGCCAGAGTGTATTTTAGAGGTAACATGACACTTCTGACTGAGCCCATCAGGGTTGCTGCTGAAAAGGCAATGGTGGCCACTACTAACAATACTGGTATGACGATGCCCTTCATCTGTGTGGCCTATACTTCCACTGATGAGATCGTGCATGCCATTCAAGAATCCTGCAATAATAACTGGGTTGGGATTCAAGAAGCGAATGGGAGAAAAGCTTGGAATCAGGAAATTCGGGATGAAGAATATCAAATGGAGGAGAAGGCCATTATAAAACTAAGAGATATAGAGAAGCATATGTACATGGATGTAGCACCTGATCCTGACATCTTGATTCAAACTTCTGGCGAACATCGCCTGAGCAATTTCCAACTCTGGCAAACTACATATTGCCTATTGTGTTCTCCCGCTGTGCTCTGGCCTGAGATTGGTATAAGGCACTTGGTGAGAGCAGTATTAGACTTCCAACAGCACCGGTCTTAATTGGATAAGAAAAAGAGGCAAGCTTAGCAAACAGCAACACAGAGTCCTAAACCATAAGACGGTTGTTCATAGGTTTCCAGAATCTTATTTAATATGCAACCAAAAAGTACATTTTTTCCTCATGTCATGCAGATATCTTTAACTTTATTGTTTGTGGTCACCCACAATCGTGTATGTGCAATATTATGCAGGAAAAGACTTGTGCTTAAGTATTGAATATCACAAGGCAAAACAAGCAATAACAAAAACATAAGAAGATAAATCCTCGTTACTCCAATTGAAAAGTGAACTATGGCATGATTTCTTTCGCATTGCTTGCCCAATTCACGATAGGCAGGAAATAACAATATGCTCTGCAGAATTCATTCAAAGCATTGCTAATTAACTTGACCAAAATAAGAATAGCCCAATAAATCATTGCAAAAATAACCGCATTTACAGCTCTTTGAATTCTATTCAAACCAGCTCACTGGCCATCTAAAGAAGCAACCAGGCAAAACGCATCTCCCTGTTTTGAAGAATTTCTTAGACCAACATGAATATGGTTCAACTGTTCTAAGCGAACTTAGGTAGACACATGGATCCAATATAGTTGTACAACAAGTAATATGATCTCCGACCCCAAAATACACTTCCGACGGGAAAACAGGACACATCGAAATGAGCTTCAATCAAGAAAATTGCAGGATTATCATCCCAATAAGCACCATTTTGAAGATCCTAGGCTGCCTCGTTCTCAGTCTCAGCAATTTTTCTCTCTGCCAAAGCATCCTTGGCCTTTAATTTTTCTGGTACAAAATCTATACAGACACAAGGGAAATACACCAGAAAGGAAGGTAAATAATAGCAGAAACTGCAGAAAAGTTTAGAGATCTCACTTTCAAATAGGAAAATCTTTTATAGAGAGGTAGCATAGAAGTACCTGAAAGAAAGTCGAAACTCCTCGTTTTACAAACAACTGATGCTGAAACAAGAAGACGCATTTTAATACATACTTCAACTTCTAAGTATCTAACACAATTTATGGCAATTGATTTATTAAACAGGTGTTTGTCCGCTAATGTACAGACTAATGGTTGCCATCAATTGAAAGCAATAAGCAACAACAAAAATGCCTTAGTCCCAATATTTTGCTATTGGCTATGTATCCTCCACAAACTAATTGGAGTATTCCCCAAAGTTCTGATTTCCAGTTCTCTAATAAACTAAAAGGAGAAAATGTCGAATGAATAGTTCTTGCCGCCATCAATATCACATTTCAATTGAAAATTTCTAACAAGGCAGCTGGTAGCTTCAAATACAAAATTCAAGCTACCTATTATGATCCTCATGTCCCACGTGAATTTAGTATAAGCTTAACCACATGTTTATAAGCTCCTAAGTACCCTTCTCTTGCAAGCCAGTTTTCAATGATGAGCTTTACCCATGGGTTCCTAACATTTGGTATCAGAGCCAACCACTATGTCAAGTAATCGGACGTAGCTCATCGAGTATGGGATCAAATGAGTTGTGGCTTTGTGGTTGGATCTTGGAGGGGGCGACCTAGAGGTTAGATTAAAATAACTGATAGGTGAATAGAGCCACCAAAAAGAGAAAGGACAACCATTGGGTCAATGTCACTATAGTGTGCCGTCTTGGACGTCAGCTGCAGAGCGTGAAGCGTGGTGATATGTTATGATCCTAATGTCCCACATGAATTAAGTGTAAGCTTAATCATAAGTTTATAAGCTCTTGGGAACCCTCCCCTTGCAAGCCGGTTTTCAAGGAAGGGTAAGTTCTGCATGCGGGTTCCTAACACTACCACAACATTTACTTGGTAAAAGATTATTCAAAAACCACTAAGGCCCCAAGTTTCTTAGTTAGAAAAGTAATTATATGACATTATGGGTAGCTCGGCAATGGTATTGTACTTCCCTTAATAAATCACAAGCCTAGACCACTAGAAAGTATAACAAATGTATAACCACATTCACTAAAAATTAGAGAATCCCATTTTAAACACTTCATTGATTTAAAAATAATCATAACGATCATAAACCCCAACTCTCCCTAAATTCTTTACCAACATAAAGCTTCAATTTATGACCAACAATGTTTATAACACACTAATGCAGAGCAAATAGCTACATATGAAAGCCAAAACGATGTAATCAATCAAAGTTCATCCAAGTGTTCCACATTACAAATTATAACTTAATAACAACATTTGGCAAATAGTCTTGTAGCTCAACTGACTCCTCCCAAAGTTTCGTATCAAAAAGTCCAAATTAATTCAAATCCCCCCTCCTCCGACTATCGAATTAAAAAATAAAAATTATAATAATAACAACATTTGAAAGGAAAAGATAGTAAGGGACTTTACATACATAGGTGCTTGTAAGCAAGCGACTTTTTATGGTCCTGAACACAACACGCATGTGCATCTTTTGTAAATTCCACAAGGAACTTCTCCTGCAACCATTGAAGTAAGAAATTCATAAATACACCAATACATGAACCACCCAATATAACCCACATTTTATTTTCTTCAGCCATGTGTAAATAAACGAAAACTAAGCTGGAAAAAAAAAATGATACCGTAGCTTTATTGACGAGAAAAAGGGCTTCATGGGTAATGCGCAAATCGGAGTCTTGGCTCCGAAGAATCGTCTTGATACGATTCATAGGAAACCTATGCGTCTTCGCTTCCTCTTTATCAACGACGTCGTTTACCTCTTCCTCCTGTCGTTTTTGCTTTTTTTGTTTGTGTTTCTTTGATTTGGTGTCGGCGTCGGCGTCGGCGGTTCTTTTATTCGCACCAGAACTTTTGTCGGGTTTTTGTTTTTCATCTTGTCCGGATTCAATGCTTGAAGATGGGATTATTATCACGTCCGAGGAGGAGTCGCTGACTGTGCCGTTGCTAACCTTGTTGTTGTTGTTCTTTTCTGGGTTTCCTTTCGTGGTAGTAGTAGTTTTGTTTTTCTGCTTGGGTGTGTTTTTGGGTTTGGTTTCTTTGCTCTTTTTCTCTTCTGTTGTGGATTTTTTGGAGGAAGCCATTGTTTTTTGAGTTTCTGGCTTTCTAGGTTTGAAGCTACAAGGAGTGTCTGTTTCCCAGATTTGGGGGTGGGAATTTGGAGAGGAAAAGTACGACGGGACAAAGATTCATGGGCTGTGGTCATTCAACCCAAATAAACTAGATGCTTCTTTGAAAATAGTTTTTCCGGCCTTTGTTGGTACTACGGGCCCATAAGCTGTGAGGGGGTATATAGAACGGCACAAGAAATATAATAAGCCTAAGAGTAACTATTGTGTTTGGTTGTACGGAAAATATTATCCAACCCTAAAACATTTTTAGGTGAAAGTATTTTCTGAAAAAAAAATTTTATTTTTAAGTATTTGTTTGCGTTCAAGAAAATGCTTTAAAAAATACTTTTTAGTGTTTGGTTGCGCTTGAAAATGCTGTGGAAAATATATATTTTACTACTTTCTCACATTTTCTCATCTCCCCAAGCACATATGTAATAAAAAATGAAAATTTTATATAAAATTTTTTGATCCTCCTGATGGTGGTGGTGGCCGGAGGCCACCAACAGCGGGGGTTAGCCACCAAAGACTGGGGTCGTTAGTGTAGGGTGGTGGTTGGGTGACAAACAGTGGGAGTGGTGGTTCAATTGATAAGTTTTGGATGAAGTAGAAATCAGTGTGAACTAATTTCTATCATAAGTGTCTTATTTTATAGTCAACTAGAAAACAATTTTTGGTTGAACAACATTTTTCATCACCCTCATTGTTTTAAAAATTGGATTGGATAAGGAAAAATCGGTAAAAACTTGTCAAGAACCGGGAAAATCCGAGAACTGGCCCCTTTTTCGATTCTTTGACCGTTTCAGTTTTTAAAACATTGGTCACCCCAAAGACCCATAAATGCGGATAAAATTTTCCAAAAATCAATTTTAGTCGAACCTATATATAAATATATATATTAAAAGTAATGTTAGTAGTTGTAAACACTGCATTTTGTACCCCTTACAACTCGGGCCCCCGTTCCCCAATTATGTTATAACTTTAAGGCCCAAGGTTGATTTAGAGCCCAATTAGATGAAAATTGACTTGAGGAAAATGTTTATAGAAAATATAACTTATTTTTTGGAGTATAAAACTATTTTTAGAAAAGAAAGGCCACTAAAACCCTAGGGTGTGCGTACGCATACACACATATGCGTATGCATACTCAAGCTCTACGTGCGCATGCTAGAGTTCCAAAAACTATGAAAGACAAGTTTTCTATATTTAAACTCTGTTTGAAACGAATCCCATGCGTGTGCATACACATGCATGCGTGCGCATGCTAGGGTTCCAAAAATTATGAAAGGTAAGTTTTCTGTATTTAAACTCGATTTAGAAGGAATCCCACATCATTTAAGAGCCGCCTCAAACCCCTATTTTTCAACTATATAAAGTCATAAAAGGAAAATCTTCAAGGGATGACGAATTCTAGTAGTAAAACACATAAGATTCACTAGAAAATAGTGAATCAAAGAAGGAGTATTTTCACAAAACATCCTCAAGCCAATTTTGTTTGATTGGGACCTTTTATGATCTTGATCTTTAAGTTTTAAGTTTACTAATCTGTCTTTGATTTGGTTGTAAATAGATTGACTGAAGGGAATGGTCAAAATAAAGCTCTAAAGAGTTCTAGTGTTGAGGTAAAGTTTCTAACTTTGACTCTTTACTTTTCTTTATTTTTCCTTTGTTCTTGTGCTTATATATATGTTTTAATTGCTTAAATATGTTTGTTTAGCTTAGGTTTATTTCGTGTTTGTGTTTGAAGCATGTTAGGTTGTTAGATTTCTTCTTTTTGTTGGTTTTTTTGTTCTCTATTTTGGTTTTCTGAGTTCTCAGTTCAGGTTTTCGGGTGTGTATGAGTGCACATGCAACTTGCATGTGTACACATACTCGAAGTATGCATATAGTTGGGATACGTACGCATGCCATGTGTATGCGCATGCATACTTTGGTCCAGAAACCCTAAATTCGTTTTCTGTTTGTTTTCCTTTGTTTTATTTACATGTTTAGCCTCTGTTTAACCTAGTTTTCACATCTGTATACATTTGTTTCCTTTGTTTTGCTCTGTTTTGTTTGTTTTAACTCTTCTATACTTAATAGGGTTTCTTTTTGTTTGGATGAAATAACATGCTTATCCAAAACTGGTTGGCGATGTCTCTACCCTTGTTTATATATACTTATATGCCATGATATATGTATGTTAGGTTTGGGGATGATTATTAGGGCTGTGCAAACTTGTACCGGAGCCAACAAGACCAACCAACGCCGACCTTCCCACACCACGACTGCAACCGACTGATGGAGCTGATATTGGTGATTGAAATGCGAAGGGAGTTCCAACACCGATGCGGTGCAATCATCGAAGCTGCAAATCCCTCATCGATGGGTGCCGAACCAAACCGATATATGTAATAGTTTATTAGTTTTTCAAATGTTTGGATATGGCGTTATTTTACTGAGTATGGATTTTAATTTTTTTTACTAAAATGTTGTCGTATTGGGTATTATTATAAAAAATAAAAACACAAAACGACACCGTTTGATTCTAGGTTTTTAGATTTCCCTAACTATAAATACACTCTATTCTCTCTCATAAGACTTAACTCTCTCTCTCGCTCTTGCCTCTCAACGAACTGACGCCTCGTGTTTGAGATCGCACCGCTCAGCTCAACTGGCCTCTGTAGTAGCAACAGGTGCCCATAGTCACCGGCTCACCTCGGGCCCGCGGCAAACCATCGGTAAGCCATAAGAGTAGTTAAGACTTGAGATCTGTGATTTATTTGTGCTTGTTGAGATTGTTTGTCCTGTGTTTGTCTTTGTTGATCTTTGTGTCTTGGGTATCTTGTTATTTTTTTGGTTGTTTGTACTCTGTTTTATTAGAAAACACATTTGTTCTTGGTTTTTACAATATCATAATTTGTTGATAAGGTGAATAGTAAAGGTGATAAGGTATTAGACCCTTAGCATTCCCATTTAAGTGCGGTGACCCACCGACTCTATTTTCTCCACTTTAATTGGAGTTTCTCTGTTTTTGACTTTATAGTTTATATTGCGAGGTAAAAACTAAAATGTAAAAAATAAAACAAAAGGTTTTATTTTGTTTAAAAATAAAATAAAACCTTTTGTTTTAAAAAAAAAAAAAAATCCAAACATGAGTCCATGCAAATACAAATCTCAAAGCCTCATCTATATATATAATAATAGGTGAAGTTAAGAGAAATTCAAATTAGAATTCCAATTTTGTGCCATGTGTCATAACTTATTTATTCTTAAAGAGTTTTATTTCTTAATTTTAGAATTAAATGTGAGACCACATCAAAAATATTCATCCAAGTGAGTTATTAAGTACAAAAACCAAAGAGTCTAGAATGAATGAATCGTTAAAAAAAAAAGAAAAAAGTGCTTCACAATAATAAATAAATAAACATGGACAATTTACATTTTATACCTAATAATATCCTTACAATTTCTTTTAAAGAGTTAACAAAATATAAAAATGACTATCAATAGTATTTAAATTATATATATATATATATATAGGAATTATATTATGGATCTTATTGTATATCTTTAAGTGTATCCATGCATATACATGGAGTTACAAGCTAGTATAAATAAAAGAATAAACTCAATCTAACCGGTCCAATTAATAACAGAATCCCTCTTTTTTTTTTAATGTATTTTTTATTTTTAATGGTAAAGGTGATAAGGTGAATAGTAAGTGTCTAACAGACCGAGCAAAGAAATGTTAAAAATTAAAATGACCCTTCCTTATCACATGTGGATAAAATATAATTAACCCTTTAGTCAAGGTTTGATGCATGTGAATACTCATCAAGAGACATAATTCATTATCTTGAGGTTTGTAAAACATTAGAACCAAGACGTTCAATCAATCTAAGCTCACAAAACTCTTAAGTATACATTTACACTGTAAACTATAAATGTGTTTTATCACTTTTCAGCACTTGTTTGGTTTCAGTTTCAATGATAAGTGTGATAGTGTAAACTATAGACTTAGTAATACTTATCATGTTTTTTTTTTTTTTTGTTTTTTTTTGTTTTGTTTTTTTTTTTATTATCAAATTTTCAGCACTTGTTTGGACTTTGGAGTGTTACATTGTTACTTTAGTCCCACTTAATTCTTTAAGTAACTTATTGCATTGCATGAGCTAGCTAATTAGTGACTTGGTGTGTCACAGACTAAGTAGTAAGTACTAATCTTTTTTTTCTTCAGCATTTTAATTTTTGAGGGAGACAAGATTGAGAGAGTTCACACGTTCAATCCTTCACTGAGAGGTAATCACTAAATACTAATCACTCACTATATTCAACACTTTCATTTTAAATTTTTAGTACTCAGTAACAACTGCTTTAAGTTTATATATATATAATTAACTTTTATTTTATATTTATATTGAGAATAATATGATGAATTCCTTGTTAATATCAGTGGCATGAATTGTTGAGTAATGACTAATGATTGTTAGTCTATTATTGTTGCCTTGTTGTAACTAAACTAATTAGTTATTGCTATTATTTGATCTGGTTGTGACATTCATTGATTGAGAGTGAGCTATTTGATATTATATTTGCTGAAAATTTATAATTTGACATTGTTGTGGAAACTTTGTTTTTTGGTTGGTTGGAAATTTTTTTATTAGATGGATGTTGATGGTCCACCTGGATTTGGAGCCCCTAGGGACCCTAACCCACCTCCTCCTAACCCTAATCCACCTGAACCTGCAACACCAATTGGTCTTGGTGCACCACTTCCTCCACTATCACCTAAACAAGGTGGTAAGAACCCGTCTATAGTATGGCAGCACTTCTTTAAGTTGGCTGGTTTTGATCCCAAGAAGCCTAGGTCTGAATGCAAGTATTGTAAAAACCAATATAATTGTCATGGTAAGACAAATGGTACTTTAGGCATGTTGCAACACATGAAGGTGTGTAAGAAGTGGCATTTTCCCCGTGATGATAAGCAAAAAAACTTTATCTTTCCAAGCTAAGAGGGAAGGGGAAAGTGGTTCAAATGTGCTAGTGGTTGTAAACTATAGTGAAGAGAAGATAAGGTTGGCGTTGGCAAGGATAATCATTATTGATGAATTTCCTTTTAAATTTGTGGAGCGGCAAGGCTTTCAAGAATTTATGGAAATAGTTGAGTCTAGATTTCCTATTCCCCATCGCACTACCATTGCAAGGGCTTGTATGAAGATTTATTCTAGTGAGGTGGATATTTGAGAAGGGTTTTTGTTGGGCAACGAGTTTGTGTGACAGCAGATACTTGGACGCCCATACAAAACTTGAACTACATGGTAGTCACCGCACACTTCATTGATGGTGATTGGACTTACCAAAAGAAAATCTTAAACTTTTTCCCTATAGCTAATCACAAAGGGGACACCATAGGTAGAGCGGTTGAGTCACGTTTGTTGAAGTAGGGTATAGACCGGTTGTTTACAATTACTGCGAACAATGCTAGCTCTAATGATGTGGCAATTGATTATGTGAAGAAGAAAACAAAAGAAAGAGATAGTAGCATATTGGGTGGTGAGTTCATTCATATGCGTTGTTGTGCGCATATCTTGAATTTGATAGTGCAAAGTGGGTTGAAGTCCATTCATGAATCAATCGCCAAGGTTCGGAATGTGGTGCAATATGTGAGAGCCTCTCCCGCAAGGTTTGAGAAGTTTCAAGAATGTGTTGAAAATGAGAAAATCAAAGCTAAACATTTGTTGTCCCTTGATGTGCCAACAAGGTGGAATTCCTCTTATCTCATGTTAGATTGTGCTTTGAAATTTGTGAGAGCATTTGATAGGTTGGAAGAGGAGGATGGGTATTACAAACTTTATTTTTGTGAAGCGGATGGGAATGGAAAAGTCCATTAGTCCTCCTAACTATCTTGATTGGGAAAATGTCAAGACCTTTGTGAAATTTCTTGGTATATTTTATGAGGCAACACTTAAATTTTCTAAGTCCTTGTTTGTCACTTCTAATACATATTTTCATGAGTTAATTAGCATTGAAGATCAATTGCAACAGTTGTGTAGTACTGATGGGGATCCACTTTTGAGGAGTATGGCGGTTGAGATGAAATAAAATATGATAAGTGTCGGGGAAGTACAGATAATATCAACTTGATACTTTTTGTTGCTGTTGTTCTTAACCCAAGGTATAGATTGAAGTATTTCAAATTTTGGTTTAGGGAGTGGTATGGAAAGGACAAGGGGGATATGATGAGCTCTAAGATTCAGGATGCATTGAAGAGGTTGTATGTGGAGAGAGTTGTTCAAAATGAAGTTTCGAGTTCTAGTGGTAGTGGTAGTGGTGCTTCATTGTCTAGGGATTCCAGGTCAAGTGAGGTCAAGTGCTGGTAATGCTTCATTTTCTAATCGTATTAAAAACTATAATAATAGGTTTAAGCAACACTTGACGAACGAGGATAGCGTGGAAAGCAAATCTAAGTTGGATAGGTATTTGTTGGAATCTTCCGAGGACCCTGATGTGGAAGATTTTGACATCTTAATGTGGTGGAAAATGAATTCTTCTAGATATCAAGTCTTTTCCCAAATTGTTTGTGATGTGTTGGCTATTCCTGTCTCTACAATTGCATTTGAATATGATTTTAGTATGCAAGGGGGGGGGGGCGTGTTTTGGACTCGTTCTGTAGTTCACTATCTCCTAATACAATTGAAGCCCTTATTTGTACCCAAAATTGGTTGAAGGGTGCAAAGAAAAAAAGACCAATAAAGCTTCAGGAGTACATGGATAATGTGGAGAATATGGATGGTTTTTGAGATTAATACTCGTAAAAATATATATATGTTCATTTTGTTTGTTGTATGTATCAATTATTCAATTGTTTATTTATTTGTTCAATGCTTAAGAATCATTTTGTTTTGAATAAGATTGTAGAAATTGCATCGGTTTGCCCAATGCCTATGGAGGAGGATCCAAGCACCGTTGTGTTAGATGAATATGAGTGATGTGCTCCTCTTTGCTTGGAGTTAGTTAGTAGTTAGTATTGTGGAAGTATACTTGCTATTATCATTTGTGTTAATTATAAATATTTTATTGTTCATAAACATTTTATTTTTATTAACACATGTTTATTTTGTTTTGTTTAGTATTTTGTAGGAGTTCTAGTATAATGCATAGTGCAGAGACTTACTGGACAAAGGACTTACAAGAATTAGCATTCTTTTGCCTATATGCTCTAATTGTATTTGTTCATGTTATTGGTAGTGGACTTTTCACTAATGATAGTTATTTAGGTATTCATGAGTAGGATTATCATTAGGGATACAAGCAATTAGCATTCTTTTGCCTAAATGCTAATTTAATTTGTATATCTTTCTTTTGGCATTTGTGGATAGCGACAAATGGTTCTATAATATGTTATTAAGTGAATACATTAATGCTTACTGTTATTGATACTAACACACACAGTGACACTAATGATATTATATGCTACATGATAGTATTTTGGGAGTTGAACTCTTATTGAGGCAATTTCAAAATATTTTTGCATGGTGAATGAAATGAAAAAATTTGGATAGTTTGTCATGTGTGAAACTATGAAATTGTTTGGACTTTGAACAATTTGCTCTTTGCCGTGTAAAAAACTTGCACATATTGTTTATTTGAATTAAATGATGAAATTTGGATCATTATTGTAGGTTTTCGGTGAACATATTTTTGCACAAATTGTTTATGTGAGCCAATTTGGATCATTACTATTTGCACAGATTTTTTTGCATAGATTTTTGCACAAGTTTTGGGTGAACAGATTGTTTATTTGAGCCAATTTGGATCGTTACTGTTTGCACAGATTTTTTACACAAATTTTTGCACAGGTTTTGGGTGAACAAATTGTTCATGTGAGCCAATTTGGATCATTACTGTTTGGGTGAACGGATTTTTTTTTTATAAAGTCTTTGTTGAACAGATTTTTTTTATAGGTTGAATAGATTATATATATAAACAGATAGAATTTTTAATGTTTCAAACTGACCAAACCGATTAAATTGAGCCGATTGAACTGCACAAATATAGGTCAGAAAACTGACCCTAATCGGTATGCATCGGTTTTAATTATTACAAAACCGATCCCTATTGATTCGGTGACCAATGTGAGAAAAAACCAAGCCGACCGAACCACGCACACCCCTAATTGATTATGCCATGATTGTTTGCTCTTAGATGCATGCTAGTGTGTGTGTGAGAGAGAGAGAGAGAGAGTTAGAATAACGCGTTAAATATGCATTTAACGAGATTAAGACTTGGAACACAATGAGTGAAAAGCGATCCTCAGGTCGGGTGGGGTTGGGTGCCTAACATCTTTCCATCTTCATACCTAAACTCCAAACTCTGGTAAAAATCAGTCCTTTCACGAAGGGCATTATATTTATGATTTCTAAACCTAAACTAGGTAACGACTCCATTTACACCCTCCACCATGGTCCATCGAAGCCCAAGACGTACTTCCCAATGAAGAGGATGAAACCACATCACAGGCGCTTTCGCGCACAGTGGTAAGCCCATATGAAAATCAATAAAAATTTGTCAATTCAATTGTTGTGAAAATTATTGTGTAAAATTATTAAATATTCCCAATATAGGGCAATATAGTATTCCTTTTCAGGTGAACATAAATCTCATCATAAATTTAAGGCTTAATTAAAAAATTAATTACTAACGTTTACCCCATGGTTCACTATTTTTTGAAATGTTTCATTTTTGTCCTTATACTTAAAATTTGTGTCCAAAAGGTCAATACCATTAATTCTTGCTTTGATTTTGTGTTGAGATTGTTCTGCAAAATCCTGGGAATTTTAATAGCAATGAAGGAAGGAAGAAATTAGTTATTCAAATATTCTGTGTGCTTCTTTTATGTCTGTTTGGAGATAGAGAAGATCAAAGTAACTGTTAACTATAAGGACCTTTTTAACACAAATTTAAAAGTATAAAAACTAAAATGAAACATTTTAAAAGATGGGACTAATTTAGTACATCAAACAAATGTTGATAACTAGTAAACATATAATTAGACCTAAATTTTATTAAGCAAAAATTATACTTTTTAATCCTAAACTATACCGTATTTTATACTTTGTTCCTTGAACTACGAAAATGCACTATCAACCCCTTAAATTGAAAACTTTGTAACACTTAATTTTCTATCATCTATTTTGCCATTAAGTCTAATGAAATTTAATATTAAAAGAGTGGGAATAAATTAATCTTTTAATATTTATTTTCATCATACTTAATACAAAATCAAACGACAAAAGACATTGAAACAATGTTATAGTTTTTGGGATCAATTACAATTTGATAGTCCATGAGACAAAGTATAAAATGAAATATAATTTATGATAAATAAATAAAGAGTGTAAATTTTCCTTCAATTAATTAGTTCCATCCATTATTGCGTGAGATAAGGAAATAGTGCCTCCGGCGATAACCACCATCACGGGCAGCAACTAATAGTCAAGCCGCCGAGGTTTAAATAATATTGAATGGACATGGATATTCAAGCTTGTTTCCCTTCAGTTACAGAGGTATCAGTGGTATCAGAGCCATGGATGGTAGGTGTATGAGTTTTATTTCTTTGCAATTAAGAAGTTACTAGGAACTTATATTACTACATAGCCACTACTTGCTCCTTGTTAGCGTTGGTCAGCCTAGAGACTCGTTGGCAAACCATAGTTTCGCGTTGGTCAGCCCCTTTGTTGTAGCCGACGGACAGGCGTTGTTTGGGTGGTCCCGCAATGGAGTTTCTCGAGGAGGTGGTCCCGATAGCAAGGATACCAGTGGTTAGTAATAGTTCCGCCAGTAATTATTAATTGCTTAGAAAGAGAATAAATACATTTATCAGCTCATCATCTGTTTGCTTGTTCACACTTAGGCTAGGCACACACTAATTTGAAACATGGACTATGATGATATAGTTTATGATGAAGGTTATAGCATGACAGATATAGATGATAATTGGTCAAATAGTGATATGGAATATGAAACAGATTCTGATTCTGACAGTGAAATGGATAATTATAATTATAATAGTAACACAAATAATTGGAGTAATTTAACAGGAGATAAAATCAACCGACAGACTAATAATCACAATAATAGTTTTTTAGACAGAATTAATAGAAAATTGGAGTCCTTGGAAAATATTGACAGATTTGCTATATATACTAAAATTGAAAAGAAAAATGATAGTTTTTTGGACCTCTATGAAAGAATGAAAGCTTTAAATTCACATTTTAAAAAAAGAAGTAGAATTTGGACCCCATCATAGATCATCTTTTACAGAAACTATGACAGATAATTGGTTTAATAATAGTAATTCAAAAGAAGTTATAGATAAGAATTTACAGACATTAAAAGCAACTGACAGATTAGAAATTGGCCCTATTAAGGAAAAAGTAACACGTATAAAAGATAGAAGTACTATAGAAAATATAGAAAATAACAGACTAAAAGAAATTTCTAGTTCGGTACCAGACGCAGATAGACAAAAGAGCCTAATAGAGACAGACAAGAAAGAATCTCTACATGAGAAGCTAATAGATAATAATAAAGAAATAATAATAAAAAAAGGAATAGTAAAAAAGATGAAAGAAAGGTTTGAACGACAGAATAGAGAAGATGTAGGAAAAGTGATAGACATAGTAAAACAAAGAAACATGACAATGAAAGAGAGAAAAGATGATAGTTTAAAAGATGATAATTTGAGATATAATGATGATAGCTTGAAAGAATTACATGAAAGACAAAATAGTAAAGATGTAGAGATAGACATGCCAAAAGAAAATAGTGGTAAGGAATCACTACGTAGGAAGATAGAAATAGAAGAAAAGATGAAACATGAAAGACAAAAAGAAAAAGTCAACAATGGTGGGAAAAATAGTTATGGTAATTTAAAAGAAAAAGCAAATAGTGATAGTGTAGTGAAAGTAAAGATGGAAGTAAAAGACAAAAAGAGTAATAGCTTTAAAGAAGAAATTGATGAGAGACTTAAAATAATTGACAGAACTGAAAACCACAGTTTAATAGAATTGGCTAAAAAGATAGAACTTTTAAGTTTACCTTTAGAAACAGACAGAGACATAACAGTTTTAAATACTACAGAGTTATCAGACAATGAGAAAACTGACAGACATGTTAATAATACTATTTGCCATAAATGCAAAGGATATGGACATACTAAAAAACAATGTGACAGACGTAATAGAATTATCAAACAAATTAGTAAATTAGAATTTGAGAAAGATATAATAAATGAATTAATGGAAATATTTAATGTTAGTCAAATAAAAGTAGATCAAGTTAAGAAAGAGTTAAAATCAACCAACCCACTTAAAATTAATAAGAGGAAAAGAAAACAAAAAGACATAATAATAAAACTGATAGAAAATCTACCAAAACAGTATAAAGACAAGAAAGAATATTTATTAAAATTGAAAGACTCTATAGAAATACCTATCGCTTGCATTAGGTGCAAGAAATATGGTCACCATGTTACAGAATGCCGAAAGAAAGAGAAAGAAAAAGACAAGAAAGAAAAGGGTAAAATAAAACAAGAAATTAAAGAAGAAAATCCGACGGACATAAATAAACATAATATTGTAAAAGAATTTTCTAATTCCATGATAGACCCTTTTGATCCTCCTACAGATAAAATTAATAAAATTAATGTTTCAAACAATAGTAATAAATTTGATAGACAGAATTTATTAAGCTCAATTGAAAGAGTAATTCTGCAAAAATGGCATACAGATATTACTAAACAGTTTTCTTTGACAAAAATTGCTTTGACAGATTCAGGTGCTGATATAAATTATATACAAGAAAAATTAATACCCTTAAAGTATTATGATAAATCATCTGACAGATTAATTCAGACCAATAGAGAAAAACTAATAATTAATTATAAAGTACCTATTGTTCATATATGCCATGAAGGAATATATTTTGAGACAGTCTTTGTTTTAATTAAAGACTTTCCTTTTAAAATTATTTTAAGAATTCCTTTCATGATTTTAATTTATTCATTTTTAGTGACAGATAAAGGAATTAAAACTAATGTATTGAAAGAAATGCACTCTTCCAAAAAGGTTACTATTTTAACAGATAATGAAAGAGGAATCTATAGGACTGAAAGAAGTTTGTCATCTTTAAAGACAGAAATGCTACTTGTTAATCAATTGACAGAAAATGACAAAAAGAAGGATAAGCAAGACAAAGAGACAGAGATATATTCTTATTCTTCTATTGCTTTCTTACATAAAGTCCAATCTACAGAAGAATTCACGAAAGATGGAAATATGAATATATGGACTAATAGTATATGGACTGACAGATGGCAATTTGAGACTATTGCCCCCACACAAAATATAGATGGTACAATTATTACTTCTTTTAATAATAATGACAGACATACTGATAGACTGATAGAAGTACTAAATGACAAATGTACACTCTTTATAGCATTTTTAAATATTCATATGACAGATATTTTAATAAAAGAATCTTTGACAGACTCTTCTTTATTAATCATTAAAGAAAATATTAATTGTGGTAATTTCTTGAATAATGACAGATTTAATCTCTCTATAGACAGAATTAATCCCCTGATAGATTGTCCTATTAATGAAAGACTTTACGAAGAGATATATAGTAGTACATGCATGGATGGAATCATACTAGATATTCTGAATCTCATTTACCTTCACAGATCCCATCATGACTACTCTAATATTATTGCTACTCAGCAAGAGCACAAAAGTGTACAAAGAAAAGTTTGTTTTATAAATGTTGTTTGTTTTGTAAATGCTTTTATTATTTTCATAAAATATTTCAAAAGAATTTCACAGAAAGACAGAGGAAAAAGAATTTCAAAAGAAGTTTTGACAGCAAATATTTGTTCCAAATATAATCCTTTTCCCAAAACCCAATTGCAGACTACCATGAGTAAAAGATTCTCTCAGACAGACAAGGGCAAGGCACCAGCGGTGCAACCCAGAGGTTTCCGAAAACCCTCAGTCAAAATTTCGGATATGCATGAAGGCGTCTCGATAGAGACAATATCCCTTCAGGATACGTTGCTAGCAGAGGCAATGTATTCATGTGGTAATAAAAGTGTAATTTTGCAAAAAGTACTTGACAGTGATCTTATGTTTCAAGACGGAGAATTTACAGACCTTCCTCTTCATATTAAATTACTTCTTGATAATTTACAGGCAGCATTCACCCTCAGACAGAAACCCTTATTCCAAATGACCCTTCAGGCTTTGGAATTACATCTTGTTAGCATCGGGGCATTTATTGAAGCACTCGGTTGTCAACTCCCTGGCAAGGAGGATGGAGATTCAAGCTCCACAAAGACAGAACTAC
This sequence comes from Quercus lobata, assembly GCF_001633185.2. NCBI lineage: Eukaryota > Viridiplantae > Streptophyta > Magnoliopsida > Fagales > Fagaceae > Quercus > Quercus lobata. Next base: position 22,681,366 of record NC_044904.1, on the reverse strand, counting down.
AGTCTCTAAAAAGCTATCTTATGGGAACAAGCTTTTCAAAGCTCCACCCTAAGATTCAGCAAAAAACGAGACTTGCTATTAGAACCTTACCCCCTGAAATCCAACAGAATATATTAACTCATAAAGCTATAACAAGTTCTTATGACAGATGGATGTATCTTTTTACAGTATTAGTCTCTACAACATTTATCAGAACAGAAGACATGACAGATGATCTATGGTTATCTTATAAGGCTAAATGGTATGACAGTTTTGGAAATTCTGACAGAGTTTATGAAAGAACAGGAGACATATTTAATCCCTACCCGGGATTACTTATCAACACAAAGACAGAAGATCCAATAATCTGTGATCCCTTATGGTTATCTGAAATGCTAGAAGCAGGGTTTATCAGCAAATTAACCACCACTTCTGCAAATCAGATTAGTTTATTTCCTAGAGTCATCCAAGAAGTAGCAGCACAGATTGGAGGACTTAATTATATGAAGATGGAAATCTGGAGTACTCTTCCAGCTTGGGACACTAGCTATTATATGGAAGCTCAGCCAGCATATATTTTAGTTCTTATCCATGATTGGTGTGGTATCCCTGAATATAATTGGTACACAGGAGATACTTATTTATCACTTGATGATCTAGGTGCTCTGGCTCAAGAATGGTCTAATTTCATGAGTAATAAGATTTATGAAGTACAGAAAGAATTAGACAGAGGTTTCCATTTATATGGCTACACCGACAGAATAGCTGTGTATGGCCCAAGACCTTCAGCAGGAAGGCTCATTGGGAAAAGAAGGATTGTTAAAGACCCCAGATTGATGACAGCTAAGGATCATGTTCCTGTTTTTGTTCCTATTTCATACTGTGCCCTATGTAATGATTATGGAGTGCTCCACGAGCATGAGCAGTATGAGGATAACTCTGATCCGCTAAATTATGATAACTATGCGGATACAGATTGATAGACAGATAGACAGAAGGCACAGACAGACAGAATACTCTTCCGACAGACAGCTGCGACAGATCACTATTCATCAGCGACATATCACTATTCACCAACGACAGATCACTATTCACCAACATGCATGAATAGCTTCCAGACAGATCCATTACAGTCCAGACAGATGCAGACAGATCCAGAAAGATATTTTGAAAGATATTTTGACAGAATATTATTCACATGCAGACAGACTATTACTGTTCAAGATTCTACCGACAGATTAACTTGAGTCCACTTTACCTAACTCAGGTTACTTTTGAAGACTTACCATGGTTCACTTTATCTATAAATAGACAGACTCCGAAGACAGAAGACAGGTCCAAAACTTAGGTCCAAATTTTAGGTCCATTTCCAAGGTCCAAAGTTTCCATCTTATCCTCAGAAAGATTTTAGCTTTTCTTTCCCTTTCCCCGAAAGACTTTTGTACTCTCCCTTTGAAAGACTTTTGTACTTTATTTTCTTTTGTAATCTTGTAGCCTTACCTTTCCAGACAGACAATCTTGTAACCCTTTACAGATTTTACTTTGTAATCTTGTAACTCTTCAGACAGCTCTTATTTTCAAAGCTTGTAAGAAAGACAGTTTGTTTTCAAGTTTAATCAAAGACAGAAGTATTTTCAAGTAAGATTTTATTTGTTTCAGTTTTATATTCCATACTCTGTTTTAATCTATTTTGACTATATCTATTTTGCTATTCTCTTCTTTATCAACTATTTTATCATTGTTTATGCTTCTATATTACTGCTGTGCTCACTCCTGGGTAGTCAATGGTATCAGAGCCATGGATGGTAGGTGTATGAGTTTTATTTCTTTGCAATTAAGAAGTTACTAGGAACTTATATTACTACATAGCCACTACTTGCTCCTTGTTAGCGTTGGTCAGCCTAGAGACTCGTTGGCAAACCATAGTTTCGCGTTGGTCAGCCCCTTTGTTGTAGCCGACGGACAGGCGTTGTTTGGGTGGTCCCGCAATGGAGTTTCCCGAGGAGGTGGTCCCGATAGCAAGGATACCAGTGGTTAGTAATAGTTCCGCCAGTAATTATTAATTGCTTAGAAAGAGAATAAATACATTTATCAGCTCATCATCTATTTGCTTGTTCACACTTAGGCTAGGCACACACTAATTGAAACATGGACTATGATGATATAGTTTATGATGAAGGTTATAGTATGACAGATATAGATGATAATTGGTCAAATAGTGATATGGAATATGAAACAGATTCTGATTCTGACAGTAAAATGGATAATTATAACTATAATGGTAACACAAATAATTGGAGTAATTTCACAAATGATAAAATCAACCGACAGACTAATAACCACAATAATAGTTTCCTAGACAGAATTAATAGAAAATTGGAATCCTTGGAAGATATTGACAGATTTGCTATACGTACTAAAGTTGAAAAGAAAAATGATAGCTTTTTGGACCTCTATGAAAGAATGAAAGCCTTAAATTCACATTTTGAAAAAGATATAGAATTTGGACCTCATCATAGATCATCTTTTACAGAAACTATGACAGATAATTGGTATATAAATAGTAATTCAAAAGAAGTTGATAAGAATTTACAGACATTAAAAGCAACTGACAGATTAGAAATTGGCCCTATTAAGGAAAGAGTAACACGTATAAAAGATAGAAGTACTATAGAAAATGACAGACTAAAAGAAATTTCTAGTTCAGTCATAGACACAGATAGACAAAGAAGCCTAATAGAGACAGACAGGAAAGAATCTCTATATGAGAAGTTGATAGATAATGAGAAAGAAATAATAAAAAAAGGAATGGTAAAAGAGATGAAAGAAATATTTGAAAGACAGAATAGTGAAGATGTAGAGAAAGTGATAAAGACAAATGATAGAAGAAGAATTGAAAGACATAAAGATGAAGGTGTTATAGATGAAGGTGTTATATGTAGAAAGCTAGAAAAAGAAATAGTGATAGATGATAGTTTTAGAAATAATGATGATAGTTTGAAAGGATTGCATGAAAAACAAAATAGGAAAGATGTAGGGAAAGTAAAGGACAAGCAAAAACCAAAAACAAATAGTAGTGAAGAATCCCTACGTAGGAAAATAGAAATAGAGGAAAAGATGAAACATGAAAGACAAAAAGAAAAAGTCAACAATGGTGGAAAAAATAGTTATGGTAATTTAAAAGAAAATAATGATAGTGTAGTAAAAGTGGAAGTAGACAAAAAGTGTAATGGTTTAAAAGAAATGGTAGATGAAAGACTAAAATTAATTGAAAGATCTATAATAGAAACCCAAAATGACAGTTTGACAGAATTAACTGAAAAAATGAAAATTTTAAATACACCCTTACAGACAGACAGAAATAGATATATAACAGTTCTAAATACAACTAAGTCTTCAGATAATGAAAAAATAGACAGACATGTTAGTAATAATACTATTTGTCATAAATCTAAAAAATATGGACACCAAGTTACGGATTATAGAAAGAAAGAAAAGATGAAAATGAAAATAAAACAAGTAAATCTACAAGACTTAATGACAGAAGCAAAAATGGTAAAAGAGGAAATTAAAGAGATTAAGGAAGAAAACTCCACAGACATAAATGAGCGAAATATTGCAGAATTAATTAACTTAAAAGAATTTTCTAATCCCCCAGACAGAAAATTTGATGATAATAACAATAGATAGAATTTCTTAAGTTTAATTGACAGAGTAATTTTCCAAAAATGGCATACAGAAATTACCTTGGTAATTAATAAAGAGTTTTCTTTGACAGAAATTGCTTTAATAGATTCAGGTGCTGACATGAACTGCATACAAGAAGGATTAATACCTTTAAAGTATTATGAAAAATCATCTGAAAGACTAGCTCAAGCTAATGGAGAAAAATTAATAATTAATTATAAAATACCTAGTGTTCACATATGTAATGATGGAGTTTGCTTTGAAACAATTTTTGTTTTAATTAAAGACCTTTCTTCTAAAATCATTCTAGGAAACCCCTTTATGACTTTACTTTACCCCTTTTTAACGACAGAAGAAGGTATTAAAACTAATGTCCTAGGGAAAGATATACTTTTTAAATTTATCTTGCCACCAATTCCAAAAGATATTTATTCACTTAATAACATAGTAAAGGAAATTGATAGAGAAAGAATTGACAGAAAGAATAGACATTTGGAATCTTTAAAGACAGAAATAAAATACAAAAGAATAACTGATCAATTAACTGACCCTATACTAAATAATAAAATAAATTTATTTAGACAACAGATTGAGACAGAGATTTGTTCTAGTCTACCCACTACCTTTTGGCACAGGCATCGACATATAGTACAGTTACCTTATGAGAAAGATTTTAATGAAAGACAGATACCTACTAAAGCTAGGCCAATACAAATGAATAATGAATTATTAGAACATTGTAAGAAAGAAATTGAAGATCTGTTAACTAAAGGATTAATCAGAAAGAGCAAGTCTCCTTGGAGTTGTGCTGCTTTTTATGTTAATAAACAGGCAGAATTGGAGCGAGGAGTTCCAAGATTAGTCATAAACTATAAACCTTTAAATAAAGCATTACAATGGATAAGATATCCTATTCCCAATAAGAAAGATCTTCTTGACAGACTTCATGAAGCAACCATATTTTCTAAATTTGACATGAAAAGTGGATTTTGGCAGATACAGATAGATGAGACAGATAGATATAAAACTGCTTTTACAGTTCCTTTTGGTCATTATGAATGGAATGTTATGCCTTTTGGTTTGAAGAATGCACCCAGTGAATTTCAAAATATAATGAATGACATATTTACACCTTTCACAGACTTTTCCATTGTTTATATAGATGATGTTCTAATCTTTTCTAAAACAATAGATGACCATTGGAAACATTTGAATATATTTGTTAGAGTAATCAAACAAAATGGTTTAGTTGTTTCAGCCTCTAAAATAAGTCTTTTTCAAGATAAAATTCGATTTTTAGGCCATAATATTTATAAGGGAACTTTAAGCCCTATTGACAGAGCTATTCAATTTGCAGATAAATTCCCAGATGAGATAAAAGATAAAAATCAATTACAGAGATTTCTTGGCAGTTTAAATTATGTTTCAGATTATTTTCAAGGATTAAGAAAAATATGCAGACCCTTGTATAAGAGATTAGAAAAGAATCCTCCACCTTGGACAGACAGACATACTATGATAGTCAGACAGATTAAAAAATATGTTAAGCAACTTCCTTGTATTGTTATTCCCTCTCCTAATACTTTTAAAATTGTTGAGACAGATGCTTCTGACATAGGTTATGGTGGAATCCTAAAACAGGTAGCAACAAATGATGCTAAAGAACAAATTGTTAGATTTCATTCTGGCTCTTGGTCAGCTACCCAGCAGGATTACAGCACTATTAAGAAAGAAATTTTATCTATCATACTATGTATTTCAAAATTCCAAAATGATCTTTTTAATCAAAAGTTTTTAATCAGAGTTGATTGTAAAAGTGCTAAAGAAGTTTTACAGAAAGATGTTCAAAATCTTGTTTCCAAACAGAGTTTTGCTCGATGGCAGGCTATTTTAAGTGTTTTTGACTTTGACATTGAATATATTAAAGGAGAAACTAATTCAATTCCTGATTTTTTAACCCGTGAATTTCTACAGGGAAGATGAGCTCCCCTGCAGATAAGAGCAAATCCCCAAAACCCAGAACCAGACAGTCTTATGCTGCTCCCCCAATTCCTCCTCCCCCTAGCAGATTCCTCCCTTGCCCCTCTTTTACTTCCCCCACTTTCTCTTCAAATAAATCTCTAGACAGATCCCCATTAATCTGTAGCCCAAACCCTTTCCAACCACTCTCCCCCAGCCCCAATCCAACATCCAAACAGACTTATGCCATACCCTCAACCTCCTCAACCCCTCCTTTAAAGAAACCATTTAATGTAGTTGCATCTTCTTTTCCTCCTTTGGCCTCTCCTTCCAACCAACCAAAATACAGATCCTCTACCTCTCCAGAAACTCAGACCCAAATCCCAAAAGAAGATCACAGCATTGAGATCCCAAAAGACTCATGGAATTTTATTTTGTGGATTGAACCAGAATACCAGCACATAAAAGACACCCTCTCCCTTGTCCGACAGCTCATACCCCCAGGATGGGAACATCCTAAGACAGAAACTTTTAAGACCCAAACATTTTATGAGCATATTTTAGTAGATACAGACTCAATTTTAGTTACACATATGCCTTGTTCCCAGGAACCAAACAGAATTGGTTATTCTAAAGTTGTTATAAAACAGATTCTCACCCCTTCTCAGTGGAAAGCACAACCCTGGATCACAAGGAACTTTTCTGTACCTTTTGAGCCCCAGTTTTATAATTATTATGACTATATGGAAGCTTGGGACAGATTCCTTTTATTCCAAAATAATATTAACAGGCATACTTGGTTTTTCCGGTTTGATATGTACAGAAAGAAAGACATGATGATTCCAAGATGGTTCATTGACTGGTGGAATTCCTATGGTCCTGAAGCTATGATTCTTCCTCCTGATCTTTTAAAAGCCTATGAGACTTTCAAGAAAGAACCTAACATACTGCATCTTAGGGATTTCCCACATCATTTACAGTTCTTTTACAGGTTTCCAGATCTCCCATGGATCATCAGATGGGAATACAAGATAGAAAAGCATCCCCAGTATCCTTTTCCTATGCTCGCCAGAAAGTTTAAATTAAAATGGTGCAATAAGTTTAATTTTGATCATATTTGCCAAGAATTATAGAAAAAGACCTCTTCCTCCCAGACATAAAGTTCTAATTTCTTTTTAGAAAAGAGTCAAGTTCAGTGCCAGCTTGCCTCTGTTTCAGACAGAAGACAGCTCAAAAAGCAACTGCTTGAAGCTGCATCACAAATATCAGATGATGAAGATGACACAGTAATGGAATCCTCTTCTCCAAACTACAGAACTCATCCAGAAGCATTTCAAGATTCCCAAGACCCCTATAACATGTGACGGATAAGACAAAAGACAGAGAGATGCAAAAGAAGACAAAAGACAGACCGACAGACCAAAAGATAAAATGATAGAATGCAGACAGACCAGAAAGATATTTTAGCAGAATATTTTCGTACGCAGATTCTCACAGACAGAAAAGTTACTATTCACCAGCATGCGTACCCAGACAGACTGCCAAATAGACTTTTACTGTTCAAGATTCTACCGACAGATAGACTATTACTGTTCAAGATAGACTTTTACTGTTCAAGATTCTACCGACAGATTAACTTGAGTTCACTTCACTTAACTCAAGTTACTTTTGAAGACTTATCATGGTTCACTTTATCTAAAAATAGACAGACTTCGAAGACAGAAGACAGGTCCAGAATTAAGGTTCAAATTCCAGGTCCAAATTTTAAAGGTCCATTTCCAAGGTCCAATCCTCAGAAAGACTTTAGCTTTCCTTTCCCTTTCCCCGAAAGACTTTTGTACTCTCCCTTTAGAAAGACTTTTGTACTTTACTTTCTTTTGTAATCTTGTAACCTTACCTTTCCAGACAGACAATCTTGTAACCCTTTACAGATTTTACTTTGTAATCTTGTAACTCTTCAGACAGCTCTTATTTTCAAAGCTTGTAAGAAAGACAGTTTGTTTTCAAGTTTAATCAAAGACAGAAGTATTTTCAAGTAAGATTTTATTTGTTTCAGTTTTTATATTCCATACTCTGTTTTAATCTATTTTGACTATATCTATTTTGCTATCTTCTTCTTTATCAACTATTTTATCATTGTTTATGCTTCTATATTATTGCTGTGCTCACTCCTGGGTAGTCAGTGGTATCACAGCAGTAATATAGAAGCATAAACAATGATAAAATAGTTGATAAAGAAGAAGATAGCAAAATAGATATAGTCAAAATAGATTAAAACAGAGTATGGAATATGAAAACTGAAACAAATAAAATCTTACTTGAAAATACTTCTGTCTTTGATTATACTTGAAAACAAACTGTCTTTCTTACAAGCTTTGAAAATAAGAGCTGTCTGAAGAGTTACAAGATTACAAAGTAAAATCTGTAAAGGGTTACAAGATTGTCTGTCTGGAAAGGTAAGGTTACAAGATTACAAAAGAAAATAAAGTACAAAAGTCTTTCAAAGGGAGAGTACAAAAGTCTTTCGGGGAAAGGGAAAGAAAAGCTAAAAGTCTTTCTGAAGATTGGACCTTGGAAATGGACCTTTAAAATTTGGACCTGGAATTTGAACCTTAATTCTGGACCTTTAATTTTGGACCTTGGAATTGGACCTGTAATTTGAACCTGTCTTCTGTCTTCGAAGTCTGTCTATTTATAGATAAAGTGAACCATGGTAAGTCTTCAAAAGTAACCTGAGTTAGGTGAAGTGAACTCAAGTTAATCTGTCGGCAGAATCTTGAACAGTAAAAGTCTGTCTGCATGTGAATAATATTCTGTCAAAATATCTTTGAAAATATCTTTCTGGATCTGTCTGCACCTGTCTGGACTGTAATGGATCTGTCTGGAAGCTATTCATGCATGTCGATGAATAGTGATCTGTCGCTGGTGAATAGTGATCTGTCGCTGTTGTCTGTCGGAAGAGTATTCTGTCTGGAAGAGTATTCTGTCTGTCTGTGCCTTCTATCTATCTGTCTGTCAATCTGTATCCGCGTAGTTATCATAATCTAGCGGATCAGTGTTATCCTCATATTGCTCATGCTCGTGGAGCACTCCATAATCATTACATAGGGCACAGTATGAAATAGGAACGAAAACAGGAACATGATCCTTGGCTGTCATCAATCTGGGGTCTTTAACAATCCTTCTTTTCCCAATGATCCTTCCTGCTGAAGGTTTTGGGCCATACACAGCTATTCTGTCGGTGTAGCCATATAAATGAAAACCTCTATCTAATTCTTTCTGTTCTTCATAAATCTTATTACTCATGAAATTAGACCATTCTTGAGCCAAAGCACCTGGATCATCCAGTGATAAGTAAGTATCTCCTGTATACCAGTTATATTCAAGGATACCACACCAATCATGGATAAGGACTAAAATGTGTGCTGGCTGAGCTTCCATATAATAGCTAGTGTCCTAAACTGGAAGAGTACTCCAGATTTCTATCTTCATATAATTAAGTCCTCCAATCTGTGCTGCTGCTTCTTGGATGACTCTGGGAAATAAACTAATCTGATTTGCCGAAGTAATGGTCAATTTTCTGATAAACCCTGCTTCAAGCATTTCAGATAACCATAAGGGATCACAGATTACTGGATCTTCTGTTTCTGTGTTGATAAGTAATCCCGGGTAGGGATCAAATCTGTCTCCTGTTCTTTCATAAACTCTGTCTGAATTTCCAAAACTGTCATACCATTTAGCCTTATGAGATAACCACATATCACCTGTCATGTCTTCTGTTTTGATAAATGCTGTAGAGACTAATACTTTAAAAAGATGCATCCATCTGTCATAAGAACTTGTTATAGCTTTATGAGTTAAAATATTCTGTTGGATTTCAGGGGGTAAGGTTCTAATAGCAAGTCTCGTTTTTTGCTGAATCTTAGGGTGGAGCTTTGAAAAGCTTGTTCCCATAAGATAGCTTTTTAGAGATTGTAGTTCTGTCTTTGTGGAGCTTGAATCTCCATCCTCCTTGCCAGGGAGTTGACAACCGAGTGCTTCAATAAATGCCCCGGTGCTAACAAGATGTAATTCCAAAGCCTGAAGGGTCATTTGGAATAAGGGTTTCTGTCTGAGGGTGAATGCTGCCTGTAAATTATCAAGAAGTAGTTTAATATGAAAAGGAAGGTCTGTAAATTCTCCGTCTTGAAACATAAATTCACTGTCGGGCACTTTTTGCAAAATTACACTTTTATCACCACATGAATACATTGCCTTTGTTAGCAGTGTATCCTGAAGGGATATTGTCTCTTTCGAGACGCCTTCATGCATTTCCGAAATTTTTACTGAAGGTTTTCGGGTACCTTTGGGTTGCACCGCTGGTGCTTTGCCCTTGTCTTTCTGAGAGAATCTTTTACTCATGGTAGTCTGCAATTGGGTTTTTGGAAAAGGATTATATTTGGAATAAATAAAAATTTCTTTTGAAATTATTCTGTCAATGTCTTTCTGTGAAATTCTTTTGAAATATTTTATAAGAAAAGTAATAAAAGCATTTACAAAACAAACAACATTTATAAAACAAACTTTTCTTTGTACACTTTTGTGCTCTTGCTGAGTAGCAATAATATTAGAGTAGTAATGATGGGATCTATCAGGATAAGTGATTTTCAGAATATTTCTAATAGCTAGTATGCATGTACTACTATATATCCCTTCGTAAAGTCTTTCATTACTAGGACAATATATCAGGGGATTAATTCTGTCTATGGAGAGATTAAATCTGTCATTATTCAAGAGATTACCACAATTAATATTTTCTTTAATGATCAATAAAGAAGAGTCTGTCAAAGCTTCTTTTATTAAAATATCTGTTATATGAATATTTAAAAATGCTATAAAGGGTGTACATCTGTCATTTAGTACTTCTATCAGTCTATCAACATGTCTGTCATTATTATTAAAAGAAATAATAATTTTACCATCTATATTCTGTGTGGGGGCAATAGTCTCAAATTGCCATCTGTCAGTCCATATACTATTAGTCCATGCATATTGATTACAAAAGACTATATTCATATCTTCGTCTTTTATGCATTCTTCTGTAGATTGGACTTTTTGTAAGAAGGGAGAATAAAAACATATCTCTGTCTCTTTGTCTTGTTTATCTTTCTTTTTGTCATTTTCTATCAATTGATTAACAAATAGCATTTCTGCCAAACTTCTTTCAGTTCTATAGATTTCTCTAACGTTGATATCTGTTAAAATAGTAACCTTTTTGGAAGAGTGTATTTCTGTCAAGACAAGTGGTACAATGAATTTAAAGAATATATCTTTTTCTAACACATTAGTTTTAATTCCTTTATCTGTCATTAAAAAGGGATAAATAAAATTCATAAAAGGAGTTCCTAAAATAATTTTAGAAGGAAAGTCTTTAATTAAAACAAAAGCTGTCTCAAAATATATTCTGTCATGGCATATATGATCATTAGTTATTTTATAATTAATTATCAGTTTTTCTCTATTGTCCTGAATTAATCTTTCAGATGATTTATCATAATACTTTAAGGGTATTAATCTTTCTTGTATATGAACTATATCGTCACCTGAATCTATCAAAGCAATTTCTGTCAAAGAAAACTGTAAAGTAATATCTGTATGCCATTTTTGGAGAATTACTCTGTCAATTAAACTTAAGAAATTCTGTCTATCAAATTTATTACTATTGTTTGAAACTGAAATTTTATCTGTAGGAGGATCAAAGGGGTCTATCATGGAATTAGAAAATTCTTTTACAATATCATGTTTATTTACGTCTGTCAGATTTTCTTCTTTAATTTCTTTAATTTCCTTTTTTACTATTTCTTCTTCTGTCAGTAGAGCTATTGGTTTTATCTCTACACCATCTTGTTTTAATTTTATTCTTACCTTTTCTTTCTTGTCTTTTTCTTTCTTGGCTTTTTCTTTCTTTCTACAATCCGTAACATGGTGACCATATTTCTTGCAGCTAATGCAAGCAATAGGTATTTCTATAGTGTCTTTCAACTTTAATAAATATTCTTTCTTGTCTTTATAGTGATTTGGTAGATTTTCTATCAGTTTCATTATTATGTCTTTTTGTTTTCTTTTTCTTTTATTAATCTTAAGTGGGTTGGTTGATTTTAACTCTTTCTTAACTTGATCTACTTCTTTTTGACTAACATTAAATATTTCTATTAATTCTTTTATAATATCTTTCTCAAATTCCAATTTACTAATTTGTTTAGTAATTCTATTATGTCTGTCACATTGTTTTTTAGTATGTCCATATCTTTTACATTTATGACAAATAGTATTATTAACCTGTCTGTCAGTTTTCTCATTATCTGACTCAATAGTATTTAAAACTGTTATTTCTCTTTTTCTGTCTGTCTCTATTGGTAAACTTAAAAGTTCTATCTTTTTAGCCAATTCAATTAAACTGTGGTTTTCAGTTCTGTCAATTGTTTTCTTTAAAACTATTACTCTTTTTGTCTTTTTCTTCCATCTTTACTTTTACTACACTATCACTATTACCATAATTATTTTGCCTACTATTGTGGACTTTGACTTTTTCTCTTTCATGTCTTATCTTTTCTTCTATTTCTATCTTCCTACGTAGGGAT